>NW_020897842.1:1032132-1096030 GCF_003984885.1 Neopelma chrysocephalum | reverse complement strand
ATCCCTGCTCAGCATCCCTGCTCAGCATCCCTGCTCAGCATCCCTGCCCAGCATCCCTGCTCAGCATCCCTGCTCAGCATCCCTCCCCAGCATCCCTGCTCAGCATCCCTGCTCAGCATCCCAGCCCGCTGGCACTGCCTGTCAGCTCAGCGTGTGCCCTGGGATGTCATGTGAGGTCACGTTTCTGCGCTGCCAAACAATGGCGCAGAAATGTCTCATTTAAATTACAATGGTCTCTCACCCCCAAATAAACATTTGAGTGCATGTTCCTGCATTTCCAATTCTGCCCTGCAGGGCTTAATGGACAGGCACTGGCTGCCCTGTGCAGAGAGCCCGGGCTAAAAGCTGCTTTTATCCCCCCCATGTCCTGCCCAACCTGCCATGTGGCATCGAGGTTTATTTGCTGACACCCAGCCCAGTGAAAGCACTCACAATATTATTTTTATAATTGACTGAAGTTTAGTTACCACGTGCCAATCTCCAGTGTGAGTAGCACATGATTAAAAAGAGACCTATAATGGCCCTCAGGATAAGATAAAAAAGGTTGGGATTGATTTTTCCCATACAAGGCAAAGAAATTGTAATTTAAATATTGTGAAACCTTCTGTGAGAGCCAGGTTAATGAACAGTCTGCTTGGATTACTGTGAGACAAGTTGGCAAGTACATGAATTTTTGCTATAAAAATCAGACAATATTTGCAAAACCCAGAAAAAATTGTCACACAAACACACACACAAATAATATCCACCAAAAAGAAAAGGAAAGCACTGATGGAATGGGTGACACGCAGTGCAGGGCCCCAGGTTCATTCTGGCTCGTTTGGTGCAGCTTTGTTAAGCTGGACACTATTGCTTGAATCAGTGGAGTGATTCAAGAACCCAAAGGCAAATTTGGTTAACTTAGGGGAAAAAAAAAGTTTTAAACTAAGGAAAAAACCAAAAAGAGAGCAGTTGTGAGGGAGATCCAGGACACTGTGCTTGCAGCTTCCAGCCCAGCTGCTGCAGGGCTGTTTGATTCTCTAGGGGAGACTTGAAAACCAGCACAAGAGGCTTTTCCACAATTTAGCAAACGTTCAGTGTTAATGTTCTTTTCCACGGAAAGGAGGGGTTTGAGTTATTGCACTTGAGAGAAAAGGCAGGAGAGGGAGAGACTCGGACAAATGAGAGAGGGATGGAGGGATTTTACCCTGGATCTGCCTCACACAGGGAGGGCTCTCTGGCTGCCAATGACCCAGCGAGTCAAATGTCACAACTCATGTTCCACGGGTTGAAGAGCTTGAAAATGCTAATAAAGGAACATCGATGCTAATGAAGCTACCAATTAAGGCATGCAGGTGTGTGGTGGTGTCACTGCACCTCCCCGGACAGGAGGGGGTACCTTCAAGGCGTCTAAAAACGCTCTGCTTCTAAAAGGAGACTTTTTTGACATAGAGAAGCCCACTGAAATCACAAACAGACAGAGCAAAGGCAAAATAACGGTGAGGGAGGATCTCAGAGATAGGCACACCTAGAAAACCACCAAAATTCTGCAATACATGAACAGACCACAGAAGAGACAGAAACAGAGAAAAGCCTCTGCAAGGAACAAAGCAATCTGGATTTCAGCTACACACAAGTGAAGGTGAGAAAAAATTGAAGACTCTGCTTTAGTAATATCAAGCTTCTGAGCTGGTGGGATATCTCCATTTATAAAAACTCCCCAAAGGTTACTGTTTGCATTAGAGTCTCTGGATTAACAAATGGTAAAACCAGGCTGATACCTGGGTTGATTTTTAACTGGCCCATAATTAAGACAGGGGAAACAGAGAAATAATTCTAGTTTTGACAGAACCCTGTTAACCAAAAATCAAAGCAGAAAGTGATTGAGAGAGACCAAAGCAGAAAGGGCTGTGTAATATTTGTCCCATATTTTCAGTAGTTTTTATTAAAAATTATAAATTAAAAAAACACAACCATAAATCAGCTTTCCTTCAAAATCCCTGTATTTTAATTATGTCAGTGCACAGCAGCAGGTTCTTAACACCAGCCAACCCAAAGAGACTGCAGTGATAATGAGAAGCAATAAGGGATGTCTAACAGAACATGAAAGGGGAGTAAAGCAATTGGAAAAACAGATCAGTGCAGTAGTTTGGAGGGTAATGGGTAAGGACCAGGAGGAGACACCATGACACACAAGGGCCTTTTGGTTGTTTAAACACTACCCAGAAAATCTTATTTCCTCAAAATAGCTGCCCAGGTTTAAATGGGCAGGTCACCCTACTGCAAACTTTATCACCACCCAGTGGCTCACGAAGAAGCCACTAAGAGCAAATGATTATGAAAGGCTCAGCAAAGTCAGGAGAAAAGGAGAGAGAATGCCTTGCAATATCACCAAAGAAGATTTGACTTGAAAACACTTAAAACATTCACAAAGATTAAGAGCATTGCCCCTTCCATCCAACGCTGCTGTGTAATATTTGGCAGCTGCAGTTAACTAACCGGGGATTGAAATTTAGCAGCTCAGAAGGCTGTCCTCCTCTTAAAGAACGGCTCTCACGCCCGTCCCGAGGAGGAGCTGGGAATTCCCAGCCTGTTGGATGCCTCCTCCTGCAGTCGCGGTGCTGGAATTGCACCTCGGTACCGCGGAGAGCTCGGGCTGCGCTGCGGGATCAGCTCGGGTTGGGCTGCTCAGGGCTCTGCAAGATGCTTTGCTGCCTGAATTTCATTGACTTTGGTACCGCAGAAGGCACTAAATCCAGTGTCCTGCGAGCACTGAAGCTGTCTCGTTTTTAGCTGGCCTAGGAAAAATTTGAATTCAGGGTTTTACCTTCATGGGAATTTAGATATGGGACCCTGAGTTGTATTTTTCCTGCATGTGAAGAAAACACACTCTTAATAACAGACAAAGAGTGTAAATATGCCCAACAACTATTACAAGGATCACTTTTCCTCTGCATTTTAAGTGTTGTTATGGAAAAAAACCCCAAGCAAACAACCCTGAAGAATTTAATTAAATTTAAAATGCGAAAGCATCAGGCAGAGCCTTTACAGCACAAGCTTTGCAGGCACCAAGCACTGAGGGTTCAGGTGTGCAGCTCTGGCTCAGCAAGGTGCACCTCCAGGGCTGGACACAACCAGACTGGTTTAGATAAATGTGTGTGTGCTGCAAGGAAATAACCTTCCCCCGTGGCCTCCCCAAAAAGGCACTGCAAGAATCTCTGGTGGAACTTTCCCCACGATTTTTCTTCATCTCTGTGGATGTTCAGAAGGGTCTCACCGTGACAAGCACGGAGATGAAGTTTACTCTGAGTGAACAAATCTGTTGGCTTGGAGCTTCACCCCCTGGGCTTCCCCGGTGTGCTACAGACCCCCGTGAGCTCCTTCCCGTGCCCAAGCTGTGTCTCACCCCCCCAGAGGCACTCACCTTACCACAGATGTCATTAATGGCCACGTGGACAAAGATGGAAGCCTCTTCTATGCCTTCCAGGTACACGTGTCTGTAACCTGGAACAGAGTGGGCAGAGCTGAGTGGGAACAGGGGGCAGGAGGAGCATCAGGAGACTCTCCTTTTGCAAACAGCAAGAGAAGGCAAGCAGGTTTTTTCCAGCCCCTCCTCACAAAAAGCATCCAGGCTGTGCATCCCCTTGCCACACTCAGGTACCTGAGTCACACCACTGACAAACTTCACTGCTGTTTCTTCTTGCCCCTTTGATTTCATATAAAAAAACCCCATGTCCTGTTTTATCCAGGCTCTGTTATTGCTGCTGTCAACCCGTGATTTAAACTTTACCACATTCTCTCCTGGGGACTTACAGTCCATTTTTAAGAGTGCAAACATTTTGTCCAAGGTCAGTTTATTGAGACTGGATGTTTGCTTTAAATCTTAAACACAAACTTTCTTCTTTGCTTTGAAAGGAAAGAAAAATAGACACAGAAGCTTTAACATGAAAGAAGACTGAACTGAAAACAGAAATGGGAAACTGTCAGAAAATGGCATTTAATAACCTGGATATCATCATTAGAATGAGTAACTATATGTTCTGTATTAAACTATTACTAATGGTCATAAGAGCAAGGAAAACTCTGGTGGTTTTCAAAAACTGGTGTAAAGAAATGGAGGAAAAAGCAGTAGGAGGTAACTGCAGTAATGATGCTCTGTGGCAGCCTGCTGAGCCCACAGTATTTAGCCACTCTGCTTAAGAGAATTACCCATTTTTCGAAAATCTAGTCCCAAAAGTCTGGAGTTAATTGATTCAGTCTTCATCCCCATGTAAGTCAGTGGTGGACCAAGGCAGAGAACTCAGGGTCCAAACTCCAGTCTCTTGCTCTAACTAGAAACTTCTGCAGCAGACACATGCACACAATTCAATCCAGCATTTGCACCTTCAGCTACCCCAGGATAAAAGTCCCAGCCCTTTAATTTGGGATTTGCCCCCCTCTCTTACCTGGCATCATACTGCTGAATGCTATTGTCCTCTGGCCGATGAAATCCCGCCCGATGGGGTCGTGGTCCCACACCAGGAACCGGATCAGGGCAATCTCTGGCATGTGCACTGTGAACACCAGCGTCTCCTCCCACATGGGGTTAAAACCTCGGGGTGAAGGATCAGCTTTCAGGGATTTCAGTCACAAGAACAAGAAGAGAGAAGGCTGCCTACCTAAGGAATGCCCAAACTGCAGTGCCATTCTAGTTCTCCCAAAAGATTGATCCTGTTCTTGCAGAACCCAGCACTGCCTCTGGATCCAGCAGGAGACACAACAACAGCATGAGAATTTGCAAGGAACAGAGTTGGATCTTACCTAAATCTGGCCTTGCTTTCAGTAGGGGTTTGAACAACCTGACTTACTTTTGACCACAGCAAGCTCAAAACACTCTTCTCTCATACCCAGTGAGAAGACCAATGACTTGTTTTATACCGAGACCCTCAGCACATTTTACCAACTTAGTCAAACAATTCAAGATCCAAGTCTAATTAACATAAAAAATGCTTAAATCAAATTTTCAGTGCTTTGTCATAATAGGCACCAAATCCTATCTACTCCAATCCTTATGGACAAAACTTGCCTGAAAGAGGATGTTTCAGCCATTAAAATAATGAAACCCCAGATAATCTTACCATTGTCATCAACTACTCTGGTTTGTTCTTTGAAGCAATCCACAGGCAAGCCTATAACTTCTACTTCAACAAATGGATCTATGATCTGAAAAACAAAATGTAACAAATATTGAAAAAAATGAGTGACAAAGATGAAACTCAAACACGTGGCTTTTACAATGGGGGCATTGCACTTTAATGTCTCAGTAATTACTGGTCCTGAGCCATCTGTAATTGTTTATGATGTTGATAAGATTCTCTCTGGTTTTTGTTTCTCCTGGATACACTGTGTTGACAATTGGAGGAAAAACATCAAACCACTGCTGTGGTGCTTAGAAGTGAAGAAAACTTCACTTCTAAGGATGGCAATGACCCAATTTACTCATGTTCTGTGACTCTTGACAGATAAGTGCAGAAGGTGAAATCCTCACCCTTAGCCCAGGCAATATGGAAATAAAACTTCTGCAACACAAGAACCGACTGTCCAGTACCTCTCCTCTGTCTCCCAACATGGAATCACGTGGTTTGGGGAGTTGTTGACCGCTGATAATTCTTAGAACCAACTGTTTCTTCAATTGACCAGGCAGTGGGTCTTCAGAATTTGGATTAAAGACACCTGTAAGAATGGGAAGTCACATAAAGTGAAAGAAGTGCCACATGACTTCTGTTACAGATACCTTCTGGCTTGTTTGCTTCTAGCATCAGAAATGCATTTATAAACAAATTCTAACAAGGGTCCACACCCAATCTTCTCCTGCAGTGAGTGATCCACTGCTTTGGCTCGTTTGCCTTACCTTGACACATGCAGTTTGGTTTGAGGACGTAGCCACAGTTCCCATTGGCACTGAATTTGGCCCGGTTGAGTTGCAGCATTCTCCCCTCTGACTGGTAGTTCAGTGCAACTGTTAAAAAAAAATAAATTCAGATTCAGATTTGACTTCTCAGATGCAAAAACTTGAGTGTCTTATGGAAAAAGAATTCTCTCATGTGACGTATATCACATCTTCAGGGAGAGGAGCTCTCCAAAAGAGCTCAGCTCTGAGGTCCTCCTGCACTTGAGAAGTTCATTTGTCTCCATTTATCACACAACTAGTTGGATGTAGGACACGTGTTTGAGGGAATCCAGGTGACAACAGAGACAGCACCAGGGAGGACCAAGTGGCCAGTGAAGCAGGACGAGCAGAGCACTCTGAGTGTTCTGAGAGGTGACTCTGGAGCTCCTGTTGGAACACCCCCCCAAGCAGAGCCCCCCCAGCCGTGCCCAGCTCACCCAGCTGGCAGCCCGCGTTCCAGAAGGGCTGGGGGTTGTAGTTGCTGGAGTCCACGCGGTAGGAGGAGGGGTAGATGCGGGACAGCTGGTGCTGGTTGAAGCGCAGGTACTGCGCCGGCTTCTGCTGCAGGATCTGGTGGGCCTTGGTTTCACTGAAAGATGAGACCTGCCAGCTGGAAGAGACTGCAGGGGAGAGAGGAGGGGATTAGAGCTAATCTCCTTGTTTATTTATTTATTATCCAGATAAAGCTTGCAAAACTACATGGCACTGCTTCCTTTTAACCATCAGGCATCATTCGAGTACCTGTCACTCAGAGGGAACTGTGCTTTCCTGGTATCACAGCAAAATGCTGTGCTTAATGGAGCTGTTATGGTTGGGAAAATGAAGCTGAATAACCTGAATCTTCATTAAGAAGTCTTCTTTTAATAAGCAGATATGTAAAAACATTTCAATGTCTTTGTGTAGCAATTATTTTCAGCAGACTTTTAGTTCAACCTACTTTCACTTTCAACATCATGGATGCCAACAGACTTTGTGTACTTCACCAGGTCAGACAGGGCCCTGGACAGCTTCATTGTTTTCTTCTGTCGGTTAATCCTAGAAAGAGAAGACTAATTAATTTCCCGCTAATTAAGGGATAAATGTCATCTTTTGTATTTTAAAATAAATCAGGGCAAAGAAATATATGAGCTACTAAGAGCTCAAAATGCATAAAAGGTCCACTGTGCTTTGCTAATTAGTCTGAACTGCACCAAGAGATCCTTCTGATGATGTTGTGTCTACCCATACACCAGATTCTTCTCTACCCATACACCAGATGCCTGCAGCCTCCAACAAAATTGGCATCTTGACCTGAAGCAAACCTATTTAGTGGTGCAATTATGTAAGTTATCTTTTTTAGAAACAAAACTGTCCAATCACTTGTTAACAAACCTGCTGTAATGTACAGAGCTCCTGGCTAAATTCCCTTGAGAATCCGAGTCGTCTTCACCCTCTTCCAGACTCGATGCTTTTTTCAATTTGCTTCCTTTTTTCTGTGCCAGAGGGAAATAAAACTGTAATATCATAACTGTGTGATCAAGGTTTGAGCAGCTGGATACATTTCTGCTTTGTTATGCCAATGAGCGTGTTACTTACAGAAAATGGAAAATGACAGCTTTTATAACACTCAGTACTGCAGCACATGGGGACAACTCAGCCCAAGGTCTGAGATTTGTTATGAAGGAAGCACAAATCCTCAGATAAAGGGTGCAAATGAAGTTTTGTGGTTTTTTTCTGTTAGATCCAAATGAATTTTTGTGGGTTTTTTCAGTTAGGTCCAAATGAATTTTTGTGGGTTTTTCAGTTAGATCCAAATGAATTTTTGTGGGTTTTTCAGTTAGATCCAAATGAATTTTTGTGGGTTTTTCAGTTAGATCCAAATGAATTTTTCTGGTTTTTTCAGTTGGACCCTGGATGCTTTCAGACCCTCATGGAAATTGGAACTGTGTGTTATGCACCATGCTATGCAGTTCCCCAGCCCGTGTGCTCAGAGAGCAGCCTGGGAGCCAGGTGCTGCAGGCAGTGCAGCAGTGACATTCCTCTCCACTGTGTGCAAAGAAAAAACCCCTCCGAGAAACCAGTGTTTGGGGCAGGGCTCCCCTTGCAGAAATCAGGGTTTGGGGCAGGGCTCCCCTTGCAGAAATCAGTGCTCGGGGCAGGGCTCACCTTGCGCTTGGAGAAGCTGCCCATCAGGGAGCGGCTGTGCCTCTTGTGGGTGCTGAAATCCTCCCCAGGCTCCACATCATCCTCCAGTTTGCTCTGCAGCAGCAAAGGCAGAAGAACAGAGCAGATCAGACTGAGTGCTGCAGGCAGAGCAGCTGAACACCAGCAGAGAGGCGATTTTAACACACACAGCGCTGGGCTAAAGGATTCTCCAGGTCCTGGCCCTGCAGTGGCTCTTACAAAAACAACTGTCTGAGACACCCTGTAAATCATTATGTTTAAACTCCATACAAAACTCAAGTCATAGAATGTTTTGGGAAGCTGATTTTTAGTTCTCATCCTTATTTTATTTTTAATCCCTGGTTATTACACCTGCTTATTACTGGCAGATCTCCACTGCTTTTCATCTGCATGGAACAATCTTCTTAAGCTTTTTCTGGCTTATTACAAAGCCTAAAATGAAAATGCCTCAAATTCATGAAGTGTAGTCTGTGGGCTGAGTGCATTTTTACAAATTAGCATTAATATAAAATTAAAATACAAATGTAAATGCAGGGAACATAGACAGCCAAGGGAAAAAAAAAGCTCAACTTTCATATGCAGTTTTTATAATGGAAAATCAAAGTCTTTCTGCTGAGAAGTCCTTTCACGTGTACATTTCATGCTCCAGTTGCTGTGTGAGCAAGAAAAAAAAGTTTGTGTATCTGACAGTGATGTTCACCTGGCATCATTATCAACTGCAGGAATTCAGCTACGAAGCTGAAGTCAATAATATATGGATTCAGTAAACTAATAAAACACAAGTACAATAAAACATGCTCACCTTCTTACTCTCGGATTTCAGCCCAGCCTTTCCTGATGATGGCAGAGTGGAAACTGTAAAATTGTTTGGATCTTCACAGTCACGGATTTTGGATTCTTTTATCAGCGAGTCAAGCTTTTTCTTTGCTATGTTCTCCACTCTCTTCCTGTTAGCAGATGCCTACAGACAGAACAGAATCATTAAACCAGGTAGTGATGAAAACAGTCATTAAAAAAAAGTAATTGAAACAGTTCTAATTAAAGCAAGACTGACCCTCAGCAGAGCTATTCAGATGTAATATCTGTTCCAAGCCAGGCATGTGCTAACCCAGAAATAATCATTACTGAGG
Organism: Neopelma chrysocephalum; assembly: GCF_003984885.1. Lineage (NCBI taxonomy): Eukaryota > Metazoa > Chordata > Aves > Passeriformes > Pipridae > Neopelma > Neopelma chrysocephalum. Next base: position 1,086,829 of record NW_020897842.1, on the reverse strand, counting down.
TGATCCCCAGACTGCACTGCACTGACACAGGGCAGCACCTATTGAGTCAAATCTCTGCTCTATTCCATCAGCCCTTTTTCATGGAAAATTCGTTGTTACATCATGTCCCATGTGAGGAAGGGGGGGAAACAAAAATAGAAATCCAGAGTTTTCCTTTCCACTCCCAATCCCAGTGCTTTTGAGGGGTAACAGATTGTGTTTTTCTCAGTGGGCCTAAAGAATTCCCAGTTACATTTGCCATGAAACAAGCTCTGATTTCCTGAGCTCTTCAAAATCTGGTTTGGAAAGCAAACCAGGTGTAGCAAATCTCAGATTTGAAGCATCAGTAAACCTTGCAGCAACAGAGACAATGCTGCAAATTAGTGATAAATTGTAAAAAAGTGATATGCTAAAATGTAATAATTTGAAAAAAACAAAGCCATTATTTCTCTCCTTTGGTAGTCTTCCTCCCAAAGAAGTTGTGAAGGAGAAGTTTCTCTTTTAGTTTTAGATGAAAAGGATGAAATCCATAACACAAAATGAGGAAAGAGCCTGAGGGAGAGAGGGCTGAGAATGCAATCTCTCTCCAAGGCAATCTGGTTTATGTTATTAAATGGTTTTGCTGTGTATTTATGTTGTTTCTGTGAGGTGCAATGGCACTCGCCAGAAGATTAAAGGGACAAAACAAACAAAAAAACCCACCCTTTTGAAAAGGATGAAGAAACAAGGGATTTTCAGATTGAAGCAAGTAGAGATTAAAGTATTCTCCCTTTTTAACACCTCTTTACAGTAAAAATCAGCTCAGCCCAGCATTAAGCAAAGGGATGCTCTGTAACAATGACCACAATTTGACATAAGTAGAATATCTTTGTTTCTTTTTTGCATTTGAGGGATAGAACACTATGATGCAATGAAGAATCATGAGATATGACTATTTAAAATTCCAAACCTGGAACACAACCACATGAACTGCTGCTTTTGTCCAATCTGTCCCCACGAAGGTTTAGAACCCAAAACACTTGTGATGAATCCCAAAGATTAGACCACATCCACATTCCAGAGAACTCAGACAAGGTTTCTTCTCACTGGGATGGGAAACCTTGATGTCCATTTACATTCAGCTTAACTTACATCTCCATTCATTAGTTTACAGTCATCATCAATCTCATCAGCACTGTCCTCATCAGAAACTTCTCCTTCCTCTGCATCATCACTGATGTTGGCTGGAAGTTTCTTGCCCTACAAAATAAAACCATCACACAGGCAGGTTTTCATGCAGCTCTTGCTATCACACCTTTCCAAAAAATTAATAAAAATTATTCAAAGCATGCAACCAGGCTCTTACTGGTGGAGAAGACATTTGTTCAGAACCTTAAGTACCAGTTCTCAAGGACTGCCTTTTGTGACAGGGCTGAAGTTGGGGTGTAAGGGACAGCCAGGCAGGAATCACCATCCCCACAAACAGAAGGAGGGACAGGACAAGTGGGGCAGGTGCTCACCTTGACCAGGATCTTTCCTTTCAGACTTGCTGGCGAAGGGAGCTTTGTGGAGTCATCACTGTGCACAGAGGACAGGTCCAGTTTGTCTCCCAGGATTTCTATAAGGTACTGAGCCATCTTCTTCTGCTGCAGGATGCTGCAGTGGTTCTCGATGGACAGGATCACGGGGTACCTGAACAGACAGAGCCACCCCAGCTGCAAACTCAGCTCACAGCACAGAGAGGAGAAGGGTTACTGCTGCCTGGGCACTGCTGTGACAGCACCACCTGTGACACCCACAGGGGAGATAAATCCCTGTGGGCACAGGACTGATACCCCACTGCTCCCTCCAAACTGAACAGGATTTCTGTTCTGAATCTGAACTGATTTTCTGACAGGCACAGGAGAATTAAACTTCTGCAATGTGATTTGTTGCATTTTTTTTACCAGAGTACACTTGTCACCTTCCTGCATTGCTCAGTCCTGACCTCCACTTCCTACCAGAGATCCAGCAAGCCATTCACAAGGAAAACCCAAACAGCCAGTGCCATCAGCTCTCCTCTCCAACTGGTGCTTCAGACCTTTTGTACTTGCACACAGAAAAGTAAATAAAAGCTACAAGAACAGATCCCCAAAGGGGCTTTGTCTTCACCTTCCCACTTCCAACAACCAAGTGATGAACCTGTTGTGTCAGTTCTTCCATGAGTCTTTTTGTAATCAGCAACAGAGCAGTGTTACACAAGCAAGCCTGCAGACAAAGCCTCTGCTACAAAGACAGTGAGTATAATTTCTAGACTCGGTTTTACTGCTGTCATTTATTGTTGATTCTCCAGGCTGAGGCCAAGGAACAACAATGCCTGGTTGTTTGAAAGGGAAGATCAAAGGAAGATTTGTGAAACACCTACTCCAGTGTGGTTGGTAAAACCACTCTGAAGATGGATTTCTGCTTAGAGATGATGCAGTTTTCAGGATAAACACAAAAGCCGGTGCACAATGCAGTTTTGTAGGGATGAATTATCAGGGGTTCATTAACTAAAAACCAATTATGTCTATCCTGACATCTGGCCCTCGTTAGCTCCTCATCAGGAAAAATAAGGCTTTCAGCCAGCCAATGTCTGCAGGACACAACTGTCCCAGTTGATGACGTGGTCCCAGGTAACCTTTCTGCAAAGGTTTTAAGAAGGGAACAATTTCAGAAGCATTGCCATACATCCTGCTGGCAGCTTTCCTTTGATTTCCTCACCCTGTCTTCAGGTAAACTGCAAAATTTCAGGCTCGGAATAAGTTCACCTGGTCAGAAAGTTAAGTGTAAGTTTAGCTCTATTCATAAAGGCAGATGGGCTGCTTTGGGGAAGCAACTGGAAACTTTTTTACAGAGATAAATTAATTTACCTTCTACCGCAGCAGCAAAGCCAGCCCCACCCCTCTGTGCAGAATGCCCTACTCAGCCTTGCCTTGTTATTGCTTTCTGAGGGCTTTCCCCTCAGAAAACAGCCCAGAATTCTGCCAGGAATTCTGTAGGTTGGGTCTGCACTCACTGCCTGTACAGGGATGCCAAGGAACACCCCCATTCACAGCCCTGGGACCCAGAGGTTGGCACACTGGATACATACTCATTCTTGATAAAGGCATATTTGTTGATAGTTTCAATCACATCTTTGAAGAGAATTTTGGAAGTCAGAGTGTATCCATGGTGGACAATCGGCTCCCCGTCCGGCCCATCCCAGCAGTCAACTGTAGGACAGAAACAACACCCCCATCAGACAGGGAACCCTGGGGCCACCAGCTGTGGAACTCTGAGACCCTGCAATTCCCTGCAGCAACAGCCAGAGCAGGGGCCAGGCTCCCTCCCACCCCACTGAACCTCCCTCCCCACTGTGCTGAACACCCTTCCTCAGCAGGAGCTCCCTGGCCTTGATGCCTCCTGTGACCACACGTTTGAGAAAGCCCCAAGCAAAAAAATTCCATTTAAGCAGTGCTGAGGAGTGTTGTGACAGGACACACTCCCCAGACCTCTGCCTTATTTCCAGGCTCAACAAAATTTGTCCAATATATCACAGCACAGCTTTGTTGTTCTTTATGAAGGGAAGACACCGTTGCCCTGGCTTTTCCCTCTACCCAATACCACTGTGCCTTCTGCAGAAATCAGGACTCTTCCTTTGCAGAGGAACAAAACAACAGATCCTACTGACTGTTCCCTTTCACCCTTTACCTTCCACGCAGCGACAGCCGGCCTGCAGCACCCAGGCATACATGTCCACCCGGGACTGGGACATCAGCTGGTCTCCCATGAGGTAGGTGTTGTGTGAGGAGGTAATGAAGTAGTGACTCAGAGGGTAGCTCATGTCCTGGTTCACGTGGTAGTGCTCGGGGTTGAAGATGTCCCCTGAGGGGCTCCGCATGTAATTGGTGAAACCTGCCAGCAAACAACACTGTCAATAACACAGCTTTGTCCTTTTTGTGGCTGGAACCGCCCTGAAACCAGCCTAAAAATGCATCCCTGTGTTCACCAACACATTCATGAACATGTAAGATAAAGAAACAGCACCACTACACCCCAGCAGTCACCATGAGCAAGTGTGGTTACTGCTTTTCAGGAAATCTCCAGTTGCTTTGCACGCCTTCCCTGCTCTGCCTTTCCTCTTTAGGCTCACAATTTGTGTCAAAAGATTCTGCTGGGATGTCAAATCACACGGCACATAAAAGCCCCCAGAGATCTGCAGTCATATCCTGGTCTTGCTCCTCAGTGAAGTGTTGTAAGGTCTGTGGTATTGTACTGCCTGGAGACAGCTCTGGTGGCCCAACACAGTCTGAGACAAGGGAGGTACTTTCCTCTCCCCTCTTTCTCCTGAAAATACCAGAAGAATGTCAACACACATTGGCTTGTACAAGCTACACCCTGGAATTTGGACACGGCACCTCATGCACAAACATGCATGTGGAGGGGGAGATCTGCAGAACTGCATTAATGTCACTTTAGACACTAAAGTTCACTCCAGGCTTGACACCAAAATACCAATTAATTGCAGGGCTTTCAGTGATGGACCAGAGGAATGTTTTCCAAAGCAGTGGGATGCTTGTAAACCCTGCAGACACCAGCACCTGGACCATTTGTGTACTGCAATCACCACTGCTGGTGAGAAACAAAGTTTTAGCAAGTTCTGATTTTATCTTCGTGTGAAACTGCTGCTCTCAGACCCCCAGTGTACATTTGTGCACACACACAGACACTGCCACAGTTCAGGCTAACATTGAACACTGTCACTGCCACTCCAAGCAGCCCCCAGATATTTTCCATTCACCACCAAGGAAAGACTCAAATTCCCATTCCCACTGTGGCTTTGCTGCCACCCTCTATTCGACAGGTCTCTGCTTCCAGACTGCTAATGCTCCTGACATTTCACTCATTCCATAAATAAAACAGTGCCCGTGTAAAATCCTGCCAAACTTCTGAAGGGCTTAGCGCACTTCCTTTGACTGTGACAAGATAAAATGTCACCTTTATGATGGTTCTTCTAGGCTATACATTTTGTGCTGATGAAAGTTTTATTAAAGGAAAAGAGGTGATAAACACAAATAGCAGCCAAAGTTCTTTGAACAGCGCACGGGGACACAGCGCAGGGAACTCGGCTCAGACAAATATTCCAGGCTCTTGAGGCCCCACAATCAACGAGCAAAGCAGTGACACAGCCAGGGGGAAAACAGAGGAGCAACCAAGGGAGAGCAGCTGCCATGGCGAGGGGAGAGAGCACAGTGTGTGTCAGCAAACAGCCACGTGGGGAAGGGCATCAGCTCCTCTCCCTGCAAACCCAGCGGCTGCTCCACGGGTAACCCCACCCAGCCCGGGCAGGGCAGCTGCTGAAAACCCACTGGGCTTTGCTTTAGGCACTTGTCAGCACGTGAGATCATGGCTGTTATGGTGAGCTCATGACTGTTATGGTGAGCTCATGACTGTTATGGTGAGCTCACACCAACTGGATCTGTCAGTCCCAGGAGGGAGACACAGGAGGGAGTGAAGATCCCGTGTGTGCTGTGGGTCTCCAGCTCACACCTCGGGGAAGGGGCACTGGCACAGGGGGGTTTGGATCAGCAGGCAAAGGTAAGGGGGCTTTTGCAAGACTTTTGTGAACGATCCAATTGTCACAGGCCAGTCCAAGGTGCTTCACAACAAAGTCCAGCACAGCTGAGGACACAAGGCAGTACAGACCCACAAATGAACAAGAAAGGACAAAGAACACTGCACCATTATTTTACTGCTGCTGAAGTGCTGCCAGGTGTGGGCAGGATGCTCCTGCCTGGGCTGTACCCATGGGAGGAATAAACCTGCAGCTCCAGCTTCCATGGCTGGTGTATCTCAGTCCCCCAGGCAGCACCTGATTTGTTTGCTGGAGGAGGGATCTACATCTACACACGTGATGCACATGCAGACACGTGATGCACGAGCACACACGTGATGCACATGCACACACATGATCCACATCCACACACACATCTATGTTTTGAAGCAGCTCTTTCTCCCCTGCCAGCACCACCCCAGCAGTGTGTCCTGCCAGCTCCTCATCACCTCTGTTTGGATGTTATCATCAACACAGCCCAGAAATCTCCTCTAGATTAGACCTGTTCCATTCTGCTGCACTTCCAGCAAGATGCTGGAGTGGTTGAAGTGCTGAAGCTTTTTCCAGTTGCCTCCAAACAAGCTCACCTGCTCCCTGTTGATCAGGAGATCTGTAGCAGACACCAGCAGAATGTCCCCATGTTGGATTCTCTCTTATCCTAACACATAAACTCTCAACTGTTTTATCATCCATTCTTAGGCAAAGCAACTGCACAGATTTTTTAATTTTTTTTTTTTTTAGGAAAACCTGCAGTAGTTTAAAAAGCCCAGTCTTACTTTTCTAGTTATGAGGAAGGCAAGATAATGAACTTGATTATTCATTATTTATGTGACTGCAACTGACTGTAAAGACCAGAAAATAAAAATATGAATATGTCAACTGATCCCTCACTGGCATTAGAATAAGCTTTAAAATAAATTGAAAGTTTAGTCTGGAAGTAGAACAGACCTGAATCCATCCTCAGCAACCATCATTTCTTGAAAAAAACCCCCACTTTACACTCTATACCACAAACTACCCACTTCTTCATGCAGGAAACCAAACAACCTCTGTTTTGCCACTTTTTGGGATGACAACACACCCACAGAAATGTGCAGGACTAACTTTCCAGAGGTCCCAGAACTTTTGCACAGAAGCCAATGCCTGAGGAATGTACTCTCTCCTTGGATTCAATAAGATCTGGCAGAAGATTTACTATTTAGGGGAAAGGATTTACAGTCAGTCCCCAAAATAACAGCGTGGATATATTCACAGTGAAGACTTCAGCAGCAAAGGGCAGGAAGGCATGACCCCCACAGATTCCAATCCATCATCCCACTTCACACATTTACTCTGGAGCACATCACTCCTCTTAGTAACACTTAATGGGTTTCCAAAAATACCTGCAGGAATGATGCAACTGAATTCTACTGTATTTTCCAAAAGCACAAATAAAGACTCATCCAGTTCCATCTGGACCTTCAGTGGTTGCTGCTTCATCTTATGCACTTGCCAAAACTCCTCCAAAGAGACCCAACTTCCCTTTAGGTTCCTCAGCAAATAATAGATACTAAGAAACCAAAAAGACTGGAAGCACACTGTACAGCATGACAAAAATCTATGACTATGTATTATGCAAGCAAAAGCAATGTTCTCCTGAGCATTGAAGCAGCTGCCTTTTCCCTGCACCAGCAGCTTACCATCAATCCCCAGGGCTCCCTCCTTCTTGTTCTCCAGGCACGGCTCAAACTTGTTGATGATCTCCAGGCAGTGCTCTTTGGTCACATTTGTCATCTGGAACAGCAGCAAAAACCAAGTGTTAACTATTAATCACAGGCTCTCCCAGCCCTTCCCTCTGCACACAGTCCAACACCAGGCAGATTATCCCGAGTGGGACCCGGGATTTCCAGTTCCCAGCTGGATTCTCACTCCTGTCAATCAGTGTCAGGGCAGATCAGAGAGGCAGCACTTTGTGAGCAGCTCTGTGCCATTGGCAGCTGCCTGATCACAGAGTCCTGCTTTGTAGGTCAGATCTGTTATTAGGCACCACAGAGCATCCAAACAGAACAAGCTTTGTCACAAACCAATGGGATTTCTTCTCCTGTAGGATTAAAGGATTAGTTTGCATTATCAAAGGTTTTTTTACTTCAAAATAAAGCAAAAAAAAGATTCATCTTTATGCAGCAGACAGAAAAATCTGTTACTAGCAGTGAAACAGAGATTCAGGACATAATGTTCTAAGGAAGAATCTGCTAACTTCAAGGTTGCTTTGCATTCTCAACTGAAAAAGAAAAGAGTACAAAGGGGAATATATGTCTGGAAATGCTGTCTGGATATGTTGTCATTTATAAAAACAGGGCCATTTATGTTGAGCTATTAACACTATTAATTCATAATCCTGCTATTTACTGTTGATTTATTCTCTATTATCCATGCTATTAATTCCCATTCCTGTCCTGAGTGGTCCAGCAAATCCTCTCTGTGAGATGTTGCCCATGACATGAAAACACAGCCCTTGTCACCAGAGGGGACTGCAATGGAGTGACCACACTGGTGGTTGTTTTGGCAACATGGGGAAGTGAAACCACCAGCACATCTGCCACCAGACCAGTGCCTTTTCTGGGGGTGATTTAAAACCTAATAAATAGAAGTAGAAGAAGAGGAATTAAAAAACCTCTGACTCTGGGTTTGAATATACATGATCCATTTGCTGGATTCAAAAGATAAGGTTTTTCTGGCATAGACTGAACATGTTGTGTGAGGAAGGCAAGGGAGAGAAGCCCCACAGGCAGGATTTGTCCATGTCAGTAATTAGCTGAGCTGATTTGTGTCCTGTGGCGAGTGTTCATTTTCCTCTCACCATCTGGAGGATCAATAGACCAATGAAATGGAAACACACCCCACTTATCCAAAAGAATAAATGCCAGAGAGGTGGCTTTTTTAGGCATTCACTTCTTAGGCAATGTTTGAAGCTGATGGGCATTTCTGACCCACGGGGATGCAGCTTCAGCAGAGATCAGGGATGGGAAAAGGCAAACACCAGTCAGTGCACTTGTTCCTGCAGCACTGGTGTTAAAGCACTCAGAGACAACTTCTTAGGACTACAGAGTATTTAAAAAGCTTTCCATACATTAATCATTCTCTCAACAGCTCTTGAAAAACAAAAACTTTATAAGCTGAGATAGTGTGACAAAGCAATTCAGTGTTTCATCACGGACTGTGCACTAAGTCCCAGGCAGAGTCAGAAACACCGGCTTCGCTCCAGGATACTGAATACCAGGAACAGACAGATGCTGATGGAATTTTTCTAAGAGAACACGTGAAAAAAAGAAAGAAACTGTAGAGATTATATTTAGGGGCACAACAAAAGAACCTACAGGAAAAAAAAAGGCAGCAAGAGCAAGAAGATTGAAGAAATAGTCACGCCAGCCTACAAGATGAAAATCAAGAGACATTAACTGTCTGTTTTTTCACACGCACAGCGCTGAAGTTCCCTCCCTGTTTGAAAGGCAAAGCAGAAGGGCAGCACACTGGACTGCCCCTCCTGGCTCGGGCCCACCTTCTGCTCAGTCTCCAGGAAGCGCCTCAGGTCGTCGGTGTCCAGGTAGTCCTTGTGGTTGCTGTAGGTGAGCAGCAGCAGGTACAGGTCGCGGCGCGTCGACATCATCTTGTAGAAGGCACAGAACTCCTCGAAGTCCAGCGTGCCCTGGTTGTCATCCGTGTCAGCCTCCTGCACACACAGCAACAGGGCAGTCAGGAACCCACCTGCCTGCACCCCCTTTGCACAGACAAACCCCTGCACGAGGACAAACCCCAGACCAGCAGCAGGTCGGTGCTGTCCCTGCCCGGCCTGCTGGAACGGGCTGAGCTGTCACGCGAATGCTTTGCACAGCTTTTCCTTCACACACTGGTGCAGGAGCCAGGAAACAAGGGTTAGGGTCTTTCCTGTTCCCCAGGGAACCCTCTGGAGGATTTCTGCTATGAAGCAGGGCAGTGCACCCTGCAGCACAACACACAACATTCACGTGTCTGCCAGAATCACCACCCATCCCCTCTTGAGGAGGTCACTGGGACCCACGTCACCTGGAAAGTAATTTTATATCCAGGTTTTGAGGGGATATCTGTTAAATCCACAGCCATAAACTGATAATATCTGGAAGAATACTAGTTTGGCAAGTAAAGAAAAAATCATCAGGGATTTCACATAGAGGCTTCCTGGTCCCTGGAGAGACTTTGTGATGACAAAAGCTACACATCTCCCTTGTTCAGCTGCCCACTAAATTGGGTCAAGGTCAGCAGAATGAAATGTCAAACAAACAGCTCTTAGCAGTGCAAAAATATGACAGATACAGAAGTTTTCATGCTGGGTATTTTATTATTGTAGGCTATTGGATACTTTACTGGATAATATTTATTACAGAGAACATAATCGGAGGAGGAAACATGACTGAGTTTCTGATCAAAAAGCATAGCAAAAAAAGCAATCTTGGTACTGCTGTGTGTGTCCATGTTGTGTAACACCAGGAGGTACCTGGTGCATGGCCTTTTTCTGTGCATAACAATTTATCTATGACGTGTTTCTGGAGCTCTTCTCAATTTACCAAATGGCCTGTGTAGTAGCTCTCAGCAGAGTGGAAAGAACCCAGCTGCTGAAGTATTTGCAATCTCTCCTACTGGGTTTCATATTAAATCCTTGTTCTTTCAGAAAAAAAACCAAACAAATGTTTTCATTTCTTACCTTAAACATTTGCTTGACTTTCTGTCGGGGCAGGTTCACATTCAGTTTGTGCATGAGCTGGAGCACTTCACTAATGCTCAGGCTGCCATCACCATTTTTGTCTGCCTCATCAAAGGTCTGCTTCAACCACATTGAACAGGGGTTAAGGAACAGCGTGGAATATTGAGGGATATTACTGAACTTTAGGTACACATGATTTTTTTCACACTAGGAAACACTGGAAATGAGACTGGAAATGAAAGAAAGTTCAAGATAACATTTAACTCTACTCATGTCAGTTCAGTTACAGTTTCTAGACTGGCTGTGCTGTGTGGCCATTGCACAGCACAGCAGAACACGCTGAGTGAATCTCAATTTTACATCTCACTTTGTCCCCTAAAACCAAACCAAATGGATGGTTTTACACTGGGAGTCAGAGATGAAGGAACACACCTGTATGGTTTTCAGTCCACTCCAGGCATTCACCTCCAAATCCTGCCCAGAGCAGTCCTCTTCGAGGACTCCTCTGCCTCTGGGAACTGCTCTGAAGCTTTGAGCCTAGTGCTGACCTGTGGCAAAGCTGTAGGGAATGCCAGTGCTATCCACAGCTCTCCTCTCCTGGGAAACCCCCCCTGGCAGCACAGGAAGGATATTGGTCCCGGGTCCGCTGGCGTTTGGACAGGCTGTCCTCGTCACTGATCCCTGCCATCAGGTACTTCAGCCCCGTGATCCAGGTCCGGGCCTCCTCGGCGCTGGAGGACACCAGGTCCAGGGATTCCATGTGGTCCCCGTGGTAGATGCTGAAGCAGCAGTTGGGGTCGAAGCTGCCGTCAGCGTAGCGCTGGAAGATCTCTGACTGCTTCCCCTCACACACCTCCTGGATGGAGTCGATGGAGACTGGAATGACCAAAGCGTGGAGCTCGTTAACGACTGTGTGCGTGCCCTGGGGTGGCACTGAATGGGTCACCCTGCACAGAAATCCCACAGAGAAACCCCAAATCTCACCCCAAGGGCCCCAGTTCACACAGGGGTTGCCTTCTACTCATTTATAACATCCTACACACCTGCGACCTGCACAGCCAGTGACAGCAACTTAACCCTCAGAGATCATCCATCATAAAATCATTTACTGCCCTTCAAATTCAACTGCAACCCTCTCCTTTAAATTCAGCTAGGACACTCTTCTTGATCACCTGTCAATGATCAACTTCCACCTGCCAAATCCTTCATGCTTGTTGTTCTGCTAGGAAGGCAAGACCCCGGGAGGGATAAGAAGAGGGAGCTCTGTGGCTGACACTCACTTTTGGCTTTCTCATTCTTCCGGGAGGGTCTCCAGCGGATGCAGGACCTGTGCTCATCCAGGTAGTAGAAGCGGACCAGCCCTTTGGATCCCCCACGGAGCTTGATCATCTGGGTGCCCGCCTGCATGGAGCTCATACATCTTTCCACTGGGGAGAGAAGGGAAGTGATAGCTCTGAGTCAGGCCCTGCTCCCTTCAAATTGCCTCTGCAGGAAGAAAACACGTCAAGCAGCTGCCAAATGAGCAGTTGAAGCCACAGGACGAGGTTTCCTGCACTGATGTAAGAGGTCAGGAGTACCATCAAAGAGACAGGAAGATTCTTGGCAACTGTGGACTTACCTGTAAATGTGGCAGTTTTCACTCCCATATTAATTGACATGGAATGTCCATATGCTGGAGCCAGCACAAGGGATGTGCCCTTCTCGAGCATCTCAAATGCTTTATCTGAACTCCTACAACGTGTAAACCTTGTGCTGGACACAGTTTCACCTGGACACAGTTTCACCTGGACACTGGAACCCTTGGCCAGCAAGGTCCCATGGCTCCTATGGATTGAGTCACTGATCCTACAGATTTGCTTCTAGATGCAGTGGCAAGAACCTGACAGATTTTTCTTCTTCCCCATCACTCAGACCCCCCCTGTCCTGGCAGGGCCCTTTCACCTGTGCTGTGCTTTGGGCATCAAACCTTTGGCAGCACCACAGACAGTGCAGTGGCCTTCAAAGCCCCCAGTGATGGAGCAGCTCCTCCAGGGGCTCTGCTCTGCCCTGGGGGGCTCTGCTCTGCCCTGGGGGTCCCTGCCCTCCCGTGGGAGCTGCTGCAGAGCTGAGGCTCCTGCAGGCAAAGCCCCTGGAGCGAGGCTGGGGCTGAGCCAAGGCTGGGGCTCCTTCCTGATCTCCAGCTGCTGCAAGGACTGAGCTCAGCGTCAGCGCCAACTGCGAGCGACTGGCTCTGTCCCAGAAGAAATGCAGACTCATATTTTCTGCCAAGTCTCCCATTTATTTCCCATAGTGACAGAGCAGAGCCTGTGACCTGATTTTCCCGTGGCTTTTCTGCCTGATCTGTTTAAGTAAAATTAAAACTATTACCGTGTCCAATGTTGTTGGGGGTTTTTTTTCAGATCTGGAGATGAGAAGTGTAAATTACTACTGAGATGCTGGATGGAAGAATGAAAACTAATACACGTAATACACATTCTAGTGAGCCCAGATTTATAAATAAGTAAATACAAGGAGATTCTGAGGCCAGCTCTCTTTTATCAATCTTGCCATCAAAATTAAAGATGAAACAATGTCCAAACGAAAATGCTCACTCCCTGTATTCCAAAATGCATCAAAACCAACACAATTCTTTGGTTCAAGTCCACCTCTCAGGAAAAGCACCCAAGAGAAGCAAGGCAGAGTAAAAATAAATGGCAAAAAGCACTGACATTGCTGTGCTCTAGAGCTCGTGTTCAGACAAGGTCAATTAATTTACTCCAGAAAAGAAGGTTCAACATTTTGATTTGAAAGCAGGTCACTGTAATAAAAGAAAATTTAAATTTAAAGCCACAATTCTGTATGTATATTGTTCATGTTAATAAAATATTTATGGAGAGGTGTGAAATTAAGAACAAGATAATCCCTCGTGTAACATTTTACATTTCTTAAAGCTGATCCCTTGGTTTCAATCAGAGCTGCCCTCAGACAAATCAGTGTGGTCAGCAGGAATTAGTCATAAAGCCAGTGCTGGGCCAGAAACACCTCTGGGGTTCACTGCAACCTCAGACATAAACTCAGCCCAATCCTCTCCCAGACATTTCAATGTGTTCAATATCTGCTTTCCTTCCAATTCAGGAGAAGATAAATATTTCTCAAATTTACTGAGATAATAATCATGGAAAGCTTAAACTTATTCCACAAGGTCTATAGGGTTTTGGGGGGGGGGAAATTGTCAAAATAGCTAATAAAAGAATTTCTCTTAACACTAATCACACAGACCTCAAAATCACATTAAATGTCCAACTTCTTCTTTGAAGTTATAGCAGTAAATAATCTTATTGGAAGAAATGAGGGAGAAGTATCAAAGATCACACCTGGTACAAAGCAGAAAATAATAAAGCACCAAAATAGAAGCACACTTTATGTAACACACATTTGCTTTGCTTTCACACGAAGTCAGAATATGCTCCTTGCTGTTAAAATTTTAATAAGCGTCCTTGGACTGCTTTTCCACTGCAGCTGTTCATCCTGTGGCAGGATTTGTCACCCAAAGCCACCCCAAGCCCCCAGCCCCTCCCAGCTGCCCTGCTGCAGCTCCAGCTCGGCTGCACTCTGGGCTGGGCTTTGCTGATCCTCCATGGCAGGGAAGGTTTGGGGACACCCTGAGCCCAGGTCTGGTCCCTGGCCCTGCCTGAATGGTCAGACCCAGTGCTTCAGGATCTGTTGTGATCTTTTGGGGTTTGATGACAAAGGAAAGCACAAAAAATCTCTTCCTGCTGTGTCAGAGCAGCAGCTTTTCGGGATCCTCCCGATGCAGTGGGGAGGAGAACCCAGGAGGGGATGCAGAGGTGAGACTGAGGTGGAGCAGGGAAACAGGGCCTTCCACCCCCTCCCCTGTCTGCAGCACTGAAAGTTCAGAGCAGAAAAGAAATAAATCCTGGTGGTGCTTATATCAAACAGAAAATCACCTGTTTTTTTCTGAGCTCCTTCCCAGCATGTAAATGAGAAGAGCACACTGCTGAGAACACAAGCAGGACTGCTTCTCCTCACCATTGTTCAGATTCCTCCTCTAAGGATCCATTTCTACACTTCAAATAAAAATCCCCCAGTCTTGCAATGAATCATTTTTTTGGAAGAAATGGCTCCCAACTATCTTTAATTAAGGCTGATTTAAGACTTTTCTGTTTTGCACTTCATTAGTACCTCTTTTTTTTCAGAATTCAGCTTATGTTCAGTTCTCTTCTAATGAGTTGCCTCAATTTGCATCTGGACAAAACAGGCATGGAGAGAAGATGGATCTCTGTACTGCAGCAAAGAGCACTGTGAGAGCAGAGCAGGGAAGAGAAACGTGGAACACCCAGTTCCACACGGGACTGAGGCAGCAAGAACATGCACAGGGACTTTTCAGACTTCTTAGTACCAGCTATAGTCACTACACAAAGTTTTAAAGCAGTAATAAATAACAAAACTACTCAAACCACAAATCCCTACAGTTTGTCCTGAAACAAGAGGCGAAAAGAGACCAACTCCCTGCCTATTGTTAGAAAGATGTTCTAATGTCTGCAAACTGATTATTTATGGTTCAGTAGCAGTATTGTCTTCTAGGAGGTTTCTGGGTTTGATGTAAATGTGTGAAGGAGTGGGAGTATTTTAGCATGTGGGGATGGAAAGAAGTCAGAAGGATTGAGTCATTGAGTATTTTTGTACACGGACCAGCTTTGTCAAAAGAGTCACGTCCCAGGTCCGAGTGTTGTGTCCTGACACACCTTGGCCCCAGGAACAGGGAGAGGGCAGCACCAAACAGCCCTGTGGACTCTGCCCCAGAACACACCCTGGGGGGATGCACCCCGACTGTGAGCTTCACAACAACCCCTCTCCTAAACAATGCAAGGAGGGGAAGTGAGGTTTGAGGGACTCCTTCCTCCTCAGGGCCCCCCGAGGCTGCAACAGAGCCCAGAGAAACCCCTCTGGTACACAAGCACCGGATGGGCAAGCTGTCCCCTTAAAATATCCCCAAACCAAAACAGCCTTCCCACACACAGACAGAGGACTCCCACACTTGTCACACATTCAGCACTGCAAATCCATTGAGGAGATAATAATTGCCCCATTTTTCAAAAGTCTCGCTGGAAATGGATCCGCAGCCGTAAGCAGCTCAGCAGGACGTAAACCCAAGAGCTGACTGGTCCAGCTATTCCTGCCAGGAATATCAGCTTCACTTTAGGCAGGAGGCATCAAATATTGATGAAAATAAATATATAAATATAAGAATACGAAAGCACATAAAATATGTAATACACATATGTATAATCTATACATCTATATCATATATCCAGTACAGGGCGTTGGGAATCCTGTTCACTGAACAGTCAGGAGGATGTTTTGCCAAGGCTGCAGGTGACCTGTCTGTGGTGTTCCTGGCCCAGGTACACCAGGCTGACTCGCATCATTACACTGGATCCAATTAAAAATCAGGCCCCATCCAACCTCATTAATCTTCATTTCTCTCATTTTGTATCCCTCCCGCCCTGTAAGCAGGTCCCTCTCACCTTTTAAACCAACCATCCAATTCCTAGTGTACGAACTTTCTCCCCCTTGTTGGCTCTCACTGGCTCAAGCCTCACTGAATGCCAGGACTCTCTGCTGTTCACTGGCCAAAAAAATCTGGAAATGTCTTTGGAAAAGAAAATTTCTGTATAATTCTGCCAGCAATAGCTGGGACAGTGTCCACGGTGTACAAGAGATAATGGGAGACTGAATCCATCCCTAAGGCGCACAATCCCTAATAAATGAGATGTTAATGGGAGAAAAGATGCTCCTAATCCTGTGGAAATTAGGGTGCTTAATTGGAGGGCAGGCTGTCAGCTCTCCAGCCCTCAGCTCAGACTCCAGCAGCCATCTGGGTCCAGCCAAGTGCACAAGCACAGTAGGATGGGGTTTCTCGACCTCTGCTAAAATTCCCAGGAGTTTCTAAGCTATCCATACCTGCAACTTCCTTGCTAAGGACAATCTGTGACTGGTGAAGCTGGCAGATGAGTGGGACAAAAGAGGGTTCCAGGGGAATGGGTGGTTCTGGTCAAGGCTGCTCAGATCTCCTCACTGCACGTGCATGAGTGGCTCAAGAAGACTGTTATTAAAGTGCTTTTCTCCAGCCACCTCCCATTAGGTTTGCTGGGTTTATTACCTATTTAAACGAAAGGCTGCTAGGAGGGGACCCAAACAGGACCCTTCTCAGAGAGCCAGAGGATTTTGTGAATCAGGATTCAGAAAACAACCTCCCAAGAGCCCACTGACCTGCTGTGGGACAATACAGCAGAGATACTTCTAAACACTCATTTTAAAAACTCTAAACTACAAATACTGCATGAAAAATCAACGCATGAAGAGGTGTGCAAGCCCTGGCAGAGAACAAACCTAACTCACTGTGGGTAAGGAGAGGGAGACACATTCTATGCAACAGAAAATTTCCAAAGGCCTGCACCTGTCAGAACACACAACTTTGCTTTAGCTTTTCCTGAAGAACAGGAAGAAATCAGTAATGAAGTTAGAAATGAGGGGTTGTTGAGGACAGAAAGAGCTGCACCACCAGCCACAAAACACAACATTGCACTGGGGCTGCCCCACTCTGCTGCTGGGCAAAGGGGTCACTACCTCAGATTTAATTGGGAAAGCTTCCAAGGAGTTCACTGAAGTGCCCAGGGCCCAGCCTGCACCTTACCAAAGTGGCCGATCTTCCACCTCGGGGAAGCCACGATGCTGCCACCGACCCAGAAAAAGTCTTCGGCCAGACGGGCCACTGAGAACTTATTGTGGAGCAAGGGAGACCTGGAGACATCCCTGTCTGAGAACTTATTGTGGAGCAGGGGAGACCTGGAGACATCCTTGTCTGAGAACTTATTGTGGAGCAGGGGAGACCTGGAGATATCCCTGTCTGAGAACTTATTCCGGAGCAAGGGAGACTTTGACATATCTCTGTCTGAGAACTTATTCCGGAGCAAGGGAGACTTCAAGACATCCATGTCTGAGATGAGCTGACAACGAGCACCGACGGCCTCGGGAGGTATCAAGGTTCTGTAGCACACATTTTCCATGTAACGGCATCAAAATATTATCGGGGAAAAAACCAACATGACAGGTGATTTCCAAAATCCAGTGGTATTTTTCAGGTTGTTACAGAACAGTTTCACAGTAAATTTAGGCCTCCTTCGTGGTCCAAATTTAGAATATTAAAATCCCAACAAAATCCTTTGTATTCTGTGTGATGTACCTCTGTGTCTGCTCTGCAGGACTGGGTGGGTTTCAGTTCAAGAGTTTAGAAAATACACATGATGGGCAGGGGCAGGGCCACGAGGCAGTTTGGCATGTAGATGAATCCATTTCTGGACAGCAAGGCCTCCTGCTGATATTCTTTTTCCTCCTGCTGATACTCTTTTTCCTCTGGTGCTTTCCCAGTTGCATCCATCAGGACATTACAGCAAGTTGGAGTTGTGGCTCCTCCAGCCGCTTCCTCCTCCCGACAGCGATTCCTAACAGAGACGACCCTTCTCTTTGTTTGATTTCCAACAGATCTGCAAGTCCCACCTCCTGAGTGCCTACCTGCTCTTCAAATCCAGCCAACAGCATCCACTGCAGTAAATAAGTGCAAAGTTAATAGCACAGGCCATTCCCCTCCCTGCCTTCCTGAGCCACCCTTGCCTTTCACTGGGAATCCCTCCAGGTGCATGAGCTCTTCAGTCTCTTTCCAGGTCCGGAAATAAAAGAACAATCACATCTTCCTCTCATACAGCTCTTCAAGGTATCACTGCACCAGTCCTCCTCTTTTCTCTGAAGGTTCTCCTCAGTGTTTCAAGGGCCATGGCTGATAAAAGAGAGAACATTTCTCTCCAGGCAGCAAAAACCAGATACGATGGAAACACAGCAACACATGTTTGCTTCAAATCCTAAATCCATCATACGCACTAATCCTAAAGCCGTGCTCCTGCCCTATCCCGTCAGGGGATTTAGGTGACACGGTACAGCTGGAGGAAAAAAAAAAGGTATAAAAAAATGCTTCCTTCTTCTTCTTTTTCTCCTTCTCTGCCTTTGTTAGAAGCATCTTTCCATCTCACAGCCTATTCAGGAATGTCTTTGCCAGCTGACACACCCCGTGGAAGGCGCTGCTTAGGGCACAGCCAGGCAGCTCCACTGCTCAGAGCAACTGCTGCACCAGAGCCAGGAGCAGTGAGGGGCTCCAAAACTGGCAGATAAAGCAGGTAAGGATTAATTTCTAGAAAGCACCAAGTCATTACCTCGTTCTATTTGAAATGCATCCATCAAACTCCAAACACAGCAATCTGTCACTCAGGTTATCACAACCTCTTAAGCTACATTAAGTTTTAAGCACAATAGACAATCGCTGTTGCCATCTGGGATCTGTACAAGGAGCCTCACACGCTCCCACCCTGACGAGCTGAACACAAATTGCCCGTTTAAAAACACATTCATTAAGTGCTTCCTACTCCTCCTTTCAGAGTTTGAAAAAGCTTTAGAGTAGTTAATTCTAGAGATGATTCACTCTCAATTAGAAGTTGTTTATTTCACCAGCTATGCCCAGAGTTCCTATATTAGGCTGGACTCTGAGTTTAACCACAGACTAATTCCAAATAGCACCAGGCTGGGTCTGCACCAGGGCTCAGCAGTGCCAGTAATGCCTCGGACACTCTTGCCACAATTTATTCCAACTCTTCAGCCACAGCCTTCCATCCTCCCGAGGCACCTTTCAAGAGTAATTTAGTGCAATGACTGCAAACTGTCATCAGGGGAAGAGCCTGTAAATGCTCCCAAGCACACATCCACCCCACAGAAAACTGCTGCCCCGGAGGGGGGAACCCAGGAAGCTTCGTTCCAAAGATCCTGGTCCTTTCTTCAGGTGGAGCAGGGGCAGGATGGGACCTGAGACCTGTGAGCTTCATTGCCTGCTCTATCACTCTCTGGATTTCCTAAATAAATTCAAATATTCGTTCTGCCAAGACATCCTAGAGCCTGCATTAACCATTGATGTGTTATCAACCTGGGGACACGGGACAGGGAGAAAAAGAGTGAAATGTAACTCCCATTGCAGCACTGCCCAAGATATTAGTTTACAGATTAGAATTAGAATTCTGCACAAGCAGGATTTCAAATGTGAGTTCGGTCTTATGCCAGTACAGAGAAATGCCAGTGATTTCTAGCACCAGAAAAGAAGAACTATTTCAATATTAAAGTTAAAATTAGAAAGGTTAATTTAAAATCCTTTTAGTTGACATTATCAATCCATCCTTCAGTCCTCCTAAGAAAATGATCACGCAAGCAGAGAGAAATAAAATCTTCCGGAAAGCTCCTCTGTTTATTGACTGTGATGGATCCTGGACAACAGTGTGGAAAAGCCACAGGAAACAACAAAGGGTTAAATGGGACACAATCTCTCTCCCAACTCTTAAGCACACTGAGCTGAGGACTTAGGACCTAAGCCTACTGAAATGGGTTTCTATTCTTGCCTCACTTGACATCCTCAGAGAAATCTTGCTCACCTGACACAACATGGAGATTAAAGACTTCTTTCCACAGCGCTTCAGGAACTTATTATTGTCTGAGTGTAACAAAGGCTTTTCATGCCACAAGAAAAGGTTTGAAAACCAGCAGTGCCTGAGTCTGCAGGCTGGCCTGTGGCTCAGCTAAAAATGGAACTGGGAACACTTGAACAATGCTGGGATGTCAGAGTCTTGCCAAAGAAGAGCTTCGCCTCGAGAATGCCAGAGGAGCCAGACTCCAGCCCACAGACTGAGCATCTGCAGGAGACACAGGAGCACAACACACACATGGTTTGGGAGGTGGAGAAAAGGAGCAAAATGGAGGTCCTCCTGAGACAAATGGGGTTCTCATTAATGCCATCCACCAGGAGGGAGGGATTCCTTTCCAACATGCACACTTCACTGCCGAGGGATGGGAGAAGGGCTAACAGTTCTGGAATACAAGGGGGAACAGCTGTAGCCCTCAAAGTGGAGAAACCAAAACTAAAAACTTCAGTATCCTGATTGCCAGAGACATTAAATATTACAGAGCTGCTGGTGTATCTGCCTGTAAATCCACAAGGATTAGACCTGTACCTTCACAGCCATGCACTCCCTTCACCCCTGCGTGGACACACTACAGACCCAGTTCACCAGATTAACAAAGTGACCTCGGCACAAGAGGCTGATTCTAAAATACTCCTGGGCAGCTATTAGTGATACACTCATGAACTGTAACACAGCTACCAGTGACACACACATGAACTGTAATACAGGTATCCCTATTTCCCATCCAGAGAAATCTAACTCCTAATGGTTGTAGAAAAAGAAAAAATAATTGGCAACCCACAGTAGAAGTCACCCAGTACAAGGAGGAAGCAGGAGGTTTCAGTGCCATCTGGCACATGGCCAGTTATCTGTACTCTCCCTCTCACTTGCTCTTACCATCCCCACTGCCAGAGCACCCGCTGGGACACAACCTCATCCCAACTGTGCATAAGCTGCCTTTTCCCTAATTTCAGCCCAGCTCCACTCCCCTGCCCTCTGCCCTGGCCACAGGCAGAGCTGCAGGCTATTCCCAGCCATCTGGACAGCACCTCTAAGCACAGTAATCCCACCCTCGAGATTAGAGCTGCACATCTTGCCCGTAGGGAGTGGAATGCAGGTTATTCCCTGGCTTCTCTGCCTCACCCACCGGGCTCCAAAGCTCAATATTTGTGCACTGGCTCGGAATATACTCCTCAAGTGACTCAGTTTGACTGAAATACATCTCTGCAGTGTCCAACAGTTTACAGGGCCTCTAATTCCACTGGGACGAGTAGCAGTGGCTGTGACAGCCACGTCCTGGTGCATCCTTTCCACATGGGAATTCTCAATGGGCAAGGCCTGAGGCAGCTGCTTTAGACAACCACAGCCATAAGCATTCCCAGGCCTTCCCAAAACTGTTTAGTAAGTTGCATTATTATAAAATGAACTGATTGTGAAATCCCTTAAATGATTTCATTCACTCAGAGGAATATTTGTGGAACTGAGACCCACCAGCAGCACCAATGTAATAACAACAATTACTCTGCCTTCTGCCATGATGGTTAGTTCTCTTGGGCTCATCTGGAAAAAAATGATGCAATTATTTTAATTAAGTGAGAACAGGCCTTGTGTTTTGAGCTGTTGAACTCTTCTCCTTGCAAAGCTGCAATAATGAAATTTTGCCTATTGCAGAAAACGTCAGCATAAAACAAAGATTTTAAGACTATAAATGTTGCTCTAAGGTCACCTTGTCTCCAACCTCTGGCTTGTAAAAGACAATGTCCCTACACACTTAATTGAAATAAGAACCTAAACTCTTTACATTTAAAGATCTTTCAGCACTTGACCATCTGTTCAGTGACATGGGCCATAAACACAGAGAGGGAGATTAGGGCAGGTTGGGAGGGATCAGATCCATCAGTGTGATTGCACACCTTCTAGGAAAACAGCTCCAAGAATTCAAGAGGCAAAAGGGGTACAGGAGAACCAGACAGGTGAAAGATGTTCAGAAAAGACAACTGAGACTGAAATGCATCACCACAGATTGATTTTACGCCCAAATTTTTCGTCCTTATTTGGGGTGAGTTTTAATATAATCTCTCTGTAAAAATTCAGAACTTTTCTAGACCTCCCTTTTGTGCCGTGTACATTTTAAAACAGGTGACAGACTCTTCAAATATATTCCAGTTTCATGAAAGATGGAAAGAAAGGAGCTGCACTGGCTCTAGGAACAAGCCAGGCTCTGTCTTCATTCAGTGCTTTTCTCAGCTTCTGTGGCATCCAAGAGACAGCCTTATGAGGCTCTACTGTCAATTTTCCCTTCAAAGATATATCACTCTACAGAACCCAGCATCTGTAAATCTCAGAAACCAATGGCAGCTCCTTTTGTAGGCTTGAAAGATGCCCATAATTGTGGTTTTCTTCAGGCAGGAACCCCCTGCTGTAACCCCTGAGAGGGGAGATTACCAGCAACAGAAGCAGAGTTGCACAGCAAGGGCAGCGCTGAGCTGAGCCCACAGCAGGGTCAGACTGCACTCATGGAGCTCATTGCCTGATTTTATTTGGTCTTGGATCCAGTGTGGTTCAGGTAAACACTCAGGAAGTGAAGTAATTGCTCCTGGGCTCCTCCAGGAAATGGATTTCTATCTTCTGCTGTGGTCTCCAATATCCACCTCAGGTTGAAACAAAGCAGCCTGACAGATTCATTTCCCCCCAGGGATCAGAGCAGAAGATAAGCAGGAATTGAAGGTTGATATGAAAGAGTCAGCTCACTGGCTGGACTGGGAAAATGGGCTCTCCAGAAAACATTCCACAGAGATCCACATCTAACAGTGGCTCTGGACTTTGTTCAGTGTGGGCTGGTCCACGTTCACTCCATGTCAGGCCATGTCACGCCAGAAAATTTAGTTTCTCCCTGCCACATGTCTTTAGACCCGCAGAGGCCAATACTGATTATCCCTCCTTCTGCAATTCCCTGTAACGGGAAAGCTTTCCCTTTTAGGTAACTGAATTCACATTCCCCCTGCAAGTGATTGTCAGGGACAGAAGGGATTTGAATCACAGGAATCAGCCCATACGGTATCAGTTAATTTTAAGTTGGCCACTTCGCAATAACGTGACATTTCCTTTGCAATGTTTCTCTCCCTTTTTTTTAAATCCAACTGAAGATGAGGCAGTTGGAACCCACCTCTAAATGAGGGTTAGACCAGCAAACCCAGAGTGCATCCTTACTGACAAGGCAGGAAGAGTGGCTGTGATGCTGGGGGAGCAGAGAACTCCTGGGTGTTGATCTTTCCCAAAGCCTGTTGCAGTTTGGAGGCTGAAATTCTGCTGCTCCAGCTCGTGAGCTGTTCCACTGGAAGGTGTTTGCCAGCTGTCACATTCCTGGGGGACTTTCCCAGACAAGATGCCTCACTCAGGGCATGGCCCGTTCTTCTCCCAGTGGCACTGACAGTATCCAATGTCTCCTTAGCGATAGATGAACATTCCAGAACCATTGGGAGCAAGTCATTGTTTGGATCATCATCCATGACTATTCAGCCTCTAGGCAGCCAGAACCCCTTAGAAAAGGAGAGTGGCAAGTCACCAGAACACTGAAGTGTTGAGAGCCAGGGTGTTGGTGCCTCTCACTAGGAATGTTTTAATAGTTTAACAAAGGACTTCCAGGGGCTTTCATGTCCTATGGAATCACTGGCTCCAGTTGCATCACCACTGGTTTATACCCAAGTGAGAGGAGAATCCCATTTCCTTTTAATGTTAAAGATGACAGCAAGAAGGTGGAACCCTCTAAAAGAACCCTCATTCAACTCCCTGCCTGTAGCTGCAGCTCATGGAGCCTCTGTCCTTGGAAGTTCCCCCCCTGGTTTTCCAGGTGCCTCCATTCCCTGGCTTAGAAGGACACCGTCTGGCAGAGCCCCCAGGCTGGCTTAACCACACACACTGAGCCCTTCTCAGCCTCCCTGACTGCAGCAAGGAACAAACCTGAGTAACTGTTCCAGGGATGGTCCTCCAGGGACACCCCCCGGAACAGCCCCTCTCTCTCCGACCTGATCCCAGCAGCTGGAAGCTGAACCCAGCAGTGAGAAGCCAAAAGGACTTTGGGTGGCACAGTTCCTGCTCCATCACACCTTCCCCGAGGACACTGTCTGTTTAAAGTGCAAATGGATCCACACTGGCACACCACGTTCCAGAGAACAATAATTAGATGAGGAATACTCAGTGTCCCATCCTGACATTTTCAAAACCAAACTACTTTAGTTTTCAGCCCTGAAACACTTCTGTTGGAAATTGCAATCAATAGAAGTATGTTAATGGGTTCAAACTGACAGACAGTGGGTTCACACTGGATATTGGGAAGGAATCCTTCCCTGGGAGGGTGGGGAGGCCCTGGCACAGGTTGCCCAGAGAAGCTGTGGCTGCCCCATCCCTGGGAGTGTCCAAGGCCAGGCTGGACAGGGCTTGGAGCAACCTGGGCTGGTGGAAGGTGTCCCTGCCCATGGCAGGGGTTGGAACCAGATGAGCTCTAAGGTCCTTTCCAACCCAAACCATCTGTGATTTCATTATAAATGTACCATTTTGATTAACTCAGTCTAAAACCCGAGAATTTACAGGTTCTGAAGATTTAAGAAAATCACCCTCTTTCACTGGAACAAGAAAAGTTCTTGCACACAGGAAACAGTTTCTCCCCATTCTGTCTATTTAGCATCCAGTTCAATTAAAGCTTCCATGCTTCCAAATCTCCAGCCTCTACTCCAGCAATATGGCAGAAGTAAATAAACTCTTCTGCCAAGCTTTAAAATCTGCTTTTTTGCTATTTAAATAAATATTGACAATGCCCAAATGCATCTCATCATCTCTGCTTCGTTCTTAACAAATCTCAGAGGAAGATATTGGTTAACATATTCCTGTTGTTCTGATGCAGACTGAGACCCTTTGATTACTTAACTGAATGGTTTGCATAGTTCTCAGAATCATTAAATATGTCACAGACTAGAAGTATTATTGGATTTAATATTATTTTTATCAATATATAAAATAATTTCCAATATGGTCATAAACCACAGAAAAAATAATGGCCATTTCCATGCACAATTGGAGCTTTTTCTATGGGATGTTTTCACCTAGAAATGATTTTTAGGAAAGGAAAGAGAACTTCAATGAGTGTGTCCTTCAAAAGAGACAGCAAGGGATCCAGGAATGTGGGAGTGAGTATTCTACAGCTGCAAACACAGGGAGTGAGGCTCCTGCTCTGCCTCCCCAGAGACACAGGGGTGTCAGAGCAGCACCCAGAGCAGCTTTTCTGAACACACAGAACTGAACACAGCCCTCTTTACTTGTTGCATAACTCCTGTAAAACCACATGCCTAACAGGCACAAGATACAAAATGCACAGAGACAAGCTGGGCACTTGAGTCAATTAAAATATATCACAGGGAAGGGCTTCTCTCTCTGGGCTTCTACTAAAGAAATCAACGAGGAAATAAAGCTCTTAAAAATAAAACCTGGGCTTTTGAGACTCGGTCCTGAACCCCTAGGATTCCTCAGGCATCCATCAGTGCAGGACACTGCAGCACAGTGCTCCAGCTCCAGCATCCTGACTTCATCCCTGCCTTGAGCCCGCCAGGGACAACTTCAACCCCGACTGACTCCGTGCTCTCTGGCTGGATGGGTGTAAAGAAACTACACCTAATGAGCAGAAAATCACCTGCTTTTAAAAATTAAAACAATACATCTGACTCACAACAGCACTGGAGTGTCTCTTTCCTCTCTCCCCATGTGAGTAGCAGAAGGTCTCTGGTTAAAAATAGAAAGCCTTTCTTCTGGGGGGAGCAGAGAAGGAACATGAACATACCTGGTGTGCTCCTTGGCTGCACTTTTCATGCAGGAAGAAGCAGCCATTAGAGATACATTTATTATTTAAGCTCTGTGGTGATAGGAGGCAAAGGTACAGTAAAGGCTCCCTTAAGAAACTGCTCGGTTTGTTTTAAGCATTTAAGTTTGAATAAGAGAAGACAAGTGCCCAAAGAAGCTTTGTAAACTGCACTTTCCTCTACAGCAAAACTAATTTCCCTCGAAAAGGGTGATTCAAATAAACATTTTCCCTTACCTTTCTCTGGGCTGAGGCATTTAATCGTGCTTGCATCATCCATATTCCAGTGAGAGATTCAAGTGAAGACACCAGAGGAAGCAGCACAGACCATATGCACATCCCTGGGATCTCAAAAGACTCTTTAAAAGAACGAGGAGAGGAGCACTGCCCGTGTGTCTCTAACGCAGCATCCCGAGGTTCCTAGGGAAGCTTCCTGCCCCTGGGCTGAGCAGGCTCATCCCTTATTCCCTGTTCAGTAGTGGCTCAGGAGCTGCTGACAGGTAGAGAGCAGCGCAGGAGCTCAGCGAGTGTTCCCAGCCCTTCCCTGCAGCCCAAGTGTGCAGCCACCTGGGATAACCGGGGGTTAACTCCTTGCTTCCCTGCTCTCAGCCAGGATGCAGGGATGTCTTTTGCTTCACTCCTTCAAAAAAAAGAACTCGAGGTAAAACTTGTGGATGTCAGGAAATAAAGGATAACTCGCTTTTAACTCCTCTGGGGTGCATTGCATTCAGCAGGCAGCAAACACCACTGGGGTGCTGCTTCATTTAAGAAGGAAAAGAAATTTTTTTTTTTTTTTTATTAATGCCTCCCCTGTGTCCCTCCAGCATGATGTACACTTATGGGATCCTCCCAGACTCTCTCAAGTTTAGAAAGTAAGTCTACAGTTGCTGATAAAAATAGGCAAGCTGTTCTCTTTGGGCTTCTCTCTGATTTCTTTTCTTGGCAAGGACCATGTATTTCCCTCCTTTTTTAACTTGCAAGGAAATATTAACACAGAATGAATGGGAAACGTCTGGGAAACAATACCCATTATTGTACTCTGTGTCCCAAAACACAACACACGAGGAGGCAGACACAGACCTGCAGAATGTCTACATTCTGCAGAAGATTTTCAGCATTTATATGATGGTGCTGCCTAGAAGTTCCAACCAGGAACAGTTCCTGCCTGTCCTACACGCCACTGAAATACACAGGGTAAAAGAATTTATGCCTTTGAGGACTTGAAATCTAAATACACAGGAATTATAAAGGACTGGAAAAAAATTATTCTCTCCTCTGTTCCAGCTGGATTGTCCTGCTGTTTTCACTCCACACCATCAGAATTCCAGAAAGATCAAGATCTTTGCAAGATCTGATACAACCCCCCTACAATTTTCATTTAGACATGAATGCCATGGTCCTTCCCATCTTAGGAATGATTTCAGAATTTGGCTCAGGTCTACTTTCAATAAAACATTATCCCATTTGTTTAGTGGTTTCCAGCACTAGCTGTGATCTCATCTCCTGAGCAACCCATCCAGGAGCACTTATTCCAGGAGCCTCTGGGGCATCATATATTTACACCACATTCCATTTGGACCATTCCTCCTGCATCCACTGCACTTCAGTGTCAGCTTATCGGGGCCAATACTGCAGAGAACATTCCAGGTTTATCCTAAGAGTAACTCCCTTTCTGTGCCACTGTTCTCATTTCCTGGAGGAAGTGCAGGTTATCACCATGTCACTGTCTCACTTCGTACTGAGGCCCAGAAAATGCCTCCAAGACAACATCTCTGGGGAATAGTGGGACAGGAAGCCTTCCCACTGCAGGGTAGATTCAATACACTGCCTGGAGACAAATCTCCAACACCATCTATTCCTCACAACTTGATCAAGAGACACAGCAAATGCAAAGATAACAGCTAAAGTTGATTAACTAATTCACTGATTATCCCCTCAAACTGAGCATAGCTTGTTGCTTTACCAGGTTATACTTCCTTTAAAAAGAAAATTTATTCACTTGTGAGACTATAAGAGATTCAGCACCAGTATCTGGGTAATGTATGACATCAATTTCATAAAATAAAATGTTTTATTTCTCTGGGAGTTTTCTGCTGTGCAGTTAGAACAGGGTCACAGAACAAGTGCCAGAGAAACATTTGAAGGCATTCACAGCACATGCAAATTTTCTGAAGTAAGGAGAACACAGACTGTGCTATCACAGAGACCAAAGCAGTTCACATTAAAAGATTCTCTCACTCCAAGTAACAAGTAGTTTAAACCACAGGAGATTTCCCTATGAGAAGCCAATGTGCTGACTCTTGAAATCAATGGCAAACTTTGATCTGCCCTTTGTGGACTCGGATTCACACCAGAAGTGCAAAGTGGCAGGGAAAGGTCACAGCACTCCAGTTTGGAGAGCAAGAACAAACCTCCACCGTTGTCAGATCCATATTATCCAGAGCATAGCATGCCCCAATTCCTTCACTGCCCATTCCCAGCTCTCTGGTTCTACCAACCAGAGCAGAAGAGTGACTTGTGGTGTGGTGCTGTCACATCACAAAGATTTAAGTCCTAAGAAGGGACTAAAAGGGGCCAGGAATTCTTTCAACTCCTACTTTCCCAGCTATGCAGAGAGAGCACGAGGTGATGTTGGAAGAGCTGAGCCATGAGGTGCCAGAGCTCTGCTCTTGCTGTGGGGATGCCCCAGGAAATCACAGCCAGCCCCCTTTGTGTCCCTAACACTCACTGGGGTGCAGCTTCATCTCACGGTGTGACCCACTGGCAGCTCCAGATCCCCAATCCAGAGAGGACACAGTTCCCTCACAGATCACTGCCACAGCACCATCCCACTGGGAAGGAATGGAGCCCTTCCAGAGCAGGAGCACAAACTCCCCAAGCTCCAACTGCTCCCCCAGCTCTGCCTGGTGACAGTGCCACACACTCTGGGGCTGCACTGTCACCTAACTACACACTCATCTACACACACATCCTTCATCCCAAGGCTCCAGCTGCCACATTTTATCACACTCTAAGACTTATTTCCTGATACAAACAGCACATCTTGTTGCCCAGCCCAGGGGAGGAGTGTTAGCACTGCTGGGGACAAATGGGAACTGCAGCACAGGCACGTTCCAGCCCAGGGGAGACAAAGTGGGCAGTGGAACATCCACAGCACCAGGGATGTTGTGAACAACTCGGGAAAGCCAAACCCTGAGCCCTTGTTGAAAGCCATCAAACTCCATCCACACAGTTCCCTGTCTCACAATCCGTGGCATCACTTCAAGACCTTCTATAAATCAACTTCAACACATGTGGGTGTCTGTTCTTAAGTTTTTGTTCCCATAGTTACCAATGTACTTTGCCACAGAAGAGAACAGCAGGTGGCAAGACACAGAACAAAATCACCATTCTTTTAACATATGAAGAGTTGGGAAGTTTCAAATTAAGGTTTGATTGCCAAATGTTTACAGACAGTTCCCAAGACTAACACAACCAGATTAGAAAACTACAAGATCCTTCCATACATTTGATCCTGAGCTGACAGTAAATTCCACAACATCCAGCAGAAGGATGGATTTCCGGTCCTGCATCAGATGATGCCATGGGGATGCACAATCCAGTGTGGAAATAGTTTCCTCTTCTTTTCTGCAATTTGAAATTCTCCCCAGGTGCCCGAGTTGCCTTCACATGTGCCTTCTGCAGAGAAGAGGAGAAGCCCAGCACACTGTGTACAAGACAGGCTTCTCCAAATAAAATTATCTTTGTGGGATAGAAACAGTAAAAGCAACCACCGACAGTCTGTTCAACCAAAACAACAATTTCCTTGAAGGTTGCTATCAAAACTCTCACAGCTTGCAAGTGATACCTTCTCCAGTTTCAGCTCAAACAGGGGGCAGAGTGACTGGCACTGGATGTGCTGCACATCCCAGGAAGATGCTTTGCATAAGTGAGTTCTGTGCCCTCCTGTGCAGTGAGAAGCCCTGGTGCTGGGTAATTTTTTCACCACAGCATTTCTGAATAGACAACAGTCTTAGATCTTTTTCTAATTCAGAGATTGGAAGAACTTCAGTGTTTTGGTGTCATATTTTCTGCAAAGGCCCATTCTGGCTGTTCAGGGTTTTCAGGGGACACACATTCTTCCCAGCAAATCTGTATTACATAAGATGGGGAGATGCTTGTGTCTAGCAGAGAAGGGGGGAAGGCAATGAAGAAAGAAGGGAAAGACAGTTTCAAACAGATTTTGGGGTCTTAGAAAGCCTTTAGAACTAAAGCTCAACTACCCACACACTGAACTAGTCCTGAGTTCTCAACCACTTCAGTGACAAGAACATCCCCCAGTGCCACAACCCCAGCCCCACAGACACCATGAGCCTTTATGCTGCATTTCTATTTCCTGTGGTGCTTTATAAACAAGTTTCCAACGTGTTTGTAAACTTCTGACTAAGAATCTGAAAGTGAGAGAAACAGTATTGTCTGGGCCACTTTGTTTAAGCACAAACACTTCAGTAAGTAGTTTACATTGTCTGCAGGTGATAAAATCTGCAGCTGCTGCAGCGACAGCTGCTGACAGACATATGTTTGCTGCTGGAATTCGTGCTGCTTCTTTTCACATCGTTAAAGGGAAAACGTGAAAAAAAATCCCTTGGTTTGCTGCTCCCCTTTGTCCCTCCAGGTTTTACAGGTGACAAGTGAAATGCTGTGTTATCCCTGGCTGTACAGCTGCTCTCTCTGTTGCACCTTTAAATGTCCAACAAACCACAACCAGCCTGGACACAAAGCAAACCCCGCCTGGGACAGTGGCTGTGGCTCTGCCCAGGCCTCACCTCCAGCCACAGCTCCCCAAAATGCAGGAGGTCTGTACAACCAGAGTCCTCAGGCAAACACCTGCCTGCCCTTGGGAACCAGGCAGATCTTACAGCTATCCCAGGAAGGAGTTGTGATCCTGAGGATCATTTCCCTTCCCTGTCACTGCTGTTCCCAGCTCCCAACACTTTCCCTGTCTTTTCCACTTAGTTTTGCCAACTCCTCCAGTGAGGTGCTAAACCTACAGTGACCTGGTTATCACAGAGGCATCCAAGCAACAGAGACAGGGCCCTCGGAGATCAATGTTAAATCACCTCAGATCCCTTTATTTCTCCACACAGTCTTTTTTCTCCCCTTAAAAACAGAAATGCATCACTACTCCTGCCTGAGTGCAGCCCAGCACAATTCCTTTATTCCATGTCTCTGCTGTTGGTAGTGGAGAGAGCACATTCACACTCCCTGCTCTGAGCTTTTGACGTGTTCCTGCCCTACAGCCCCTTGTCTGCAGAGCTCTGGTGCCTCCAAGAAGCCGTGTCAGCACTGAGGGAGAGCTGTGCAAAAGGCACAAGACAACCACAACCAGCAGAGAATCACAGCAGCCTGAACTGTATAAATTGTCCTCAGAAACAGGTAAGAACCTGGTCCTTGGGAAATTGCATCTTTGGTGTGTGCTGGGGACGAGAGACACCCAAAGATGGTGCAAAGAAATGAGTTAATCATTTCATTTTTCAGCAGACAGCACTCAGAACATCTGACACGTATGACAGAATCTCCTGAGCTAATTCTCTCCCCGACATCAAAACTGGCAATTCATTCAGTCACAACTGTGCCACGGATTCCTGAGCACAGACACAGCTCTCAGCCACGGAGCAGGCAGGGAGAGGGGGAATCGATTACCAATTAGCAATAGCAGACACATATGGCTGCAGCCACAAGAAGCAGCTGTGCTGCACTCTGCTCCATTGTTCCAAAGAAATTGGGAAGGATAAATGCATTGCTCTGTGCAGGCACGAAGGAGATGAGGCATTCATGCTTTGTTAAACTTTCCAGACACTCGAGGGTGTTTCAAAATTAGGATGCATGTTAAATTTAAGCAGATTTATTATCCACGTGTTCTGAATGTAATGAACACTTCACTGCCTCACATTTCCTACTTTAAAAATAGCCGGTTTTCTAAACTGAACACACACGTGCACGTTGTGTAGGTCTGACAAAAACCTTTAGTCACAGAGATGCTCTGAAGTAGCAACAAATGCCTAATTTTAAATGTTTTCCTACATATCTCTGCACACACAGCTTCAAATGCCCACAAGAGCAGTTACAACAAAAGGCTTCCAAAAGAGCCAGGCCTTTGAAAGCCGAAGCAATTTTGGGTGTTTTGCATGGGAAGTTCTTAAATAAACAGTCCTACCGTGAAAATGCCACCAAACACACTCGGACCACTCCACCTGTTGCAAATGTGAGGACAAACCCACAAGGTCTGATATTCAGAGAGCTGCAACCCCGATGCATTTGAGTTTGGATCGACGTTTTCCAAACTTTGCTCTCACACACGAGGTGGGAGCAGAGGATAAAGGTGCAGCGACACGAGGAGAGCAGCACAGAGTGTGGGAATCCTGGTTCACTGTCTGCACTGATTTGGGCTCTGGGTTCTTATTCAGGTGCAGCAACACCTTTTTGCACAGTGAAAAGGTATCTCAAATCAGAAGTTGTTCCAGTGTACTTTGCATTTTGTAATTCCGATCAACTCCCTGTGAGAAAGGTGCAATTCCCACCTCAGGTTTTTGGTACAGACAAACACCCACCAAGACATATCCAAACTCTACTGGAAAATTTTGGGCTTGTTCCTTTACTTCCCAGCACTGTTCTTATGCAATGCTTTAATTTAGACTATCCTGAGTACTGGTGCAGAATTAATCAGGTCAGTGGAGGGACTGCCAGCCACGATCACTGCACCTTTAAATACTTCTTTTTGCTGTCAGTTCAACTGTTACTCTTCTATTTTTAAACTGGCCCCTAACTCAAGACCCACGGGCAGGGGGCAAGTCCTGCCCCAAAAATGCCACTGACAAGAGGCCACCACCCTCAGCTCTTGAGGTTATTCCCCCTTTTCCTACAGCTTGTTTACTGGATTGTTAAGCATTCTGGCAGCAAATGGAAGGGGGTGGGGAAGAAGACGAGCTGCCACATTTCTAAAATTAGCATCTTCTGTCTCTGAGAAGCCTGTGGAGATTTAAAAAAATTAGGTTCCTCTGCAAGATGCAGAGAGATGTGGAACTGAAACTGCGTTACACAGCTAAAATCCTGAGCTCTGCTTCATACCTGTGAGGCAGCTCACCTTCCCTTCCCCCTCCTCCCAGCTGGCAGTCAGACACTACTACAAAAAATACAAAGCCCATTTATTATAGAAAGCAATTGCATTCCTTTGTCCTGTCATCCATAGGCAGCTCCATGGCACCTTCCACAGGAGCCTGGGAAGGCCCAGACCCATCCCCTTCACAGGTCACTCCAACTGTGCTCCCAGACAGGCACTGGGAGGGCTGCACCTCCATGGGCAGTGTTTTCCTCCCCTCAGGACTGTGCTAATTCCAGAGCAGAACTGCAGTGACACGTTGTGGTCCCACACCACCCTGAGAACACAACCAGAAGGGATGTGTTGATCTGTGCTAGTCACTAATAAAATGCATCAAAGGACTGATGGTGCCTTGGTTCCTTCAGTGCCACCAGTGAAGTGTTCTGCTCTAAAACACCAGCAGTGGAACAGAGCTGTGCTGCAAAACCTCCCTCAGAACCCTGCTCCCTCCCAGATGGGCCTGCAGTGAGACAGGGGAGAGACTCGGGACCCAAACCCCAACTCCTTTCCAAGGAGCAGCAAATGTGCCAAAGCCTTCCCTTGCTTCTCCTCCTCAAGGAACCAGAGACTCAGCCTGACAAGCACAGGCAGGATTAAAGCATATGGGACTGGAAGCTTTTGGTCCAAAACTCCCTGTCTTTCTTTTAGTGATTATATTTATTCTACCCCAGTTACAAGTCTCAGTTTGTGTCTTGTAAGAACTATATTTGCTCAGATTTCTTTCAGGTGCCAGAAACATCAGTGGACGGCTTTGCAGCAGAGAACAGTGAAAAGAATTGGAAAGGTTTTCTTTCAGCACTTCCACAAAGGAAAGTTCCCAAAATAATACATGTATTTTGGATGAGAATGTTTTGTTTCATTGAAATAGTTACTGACTTAAAAAGCACATGAGCTAGTGTATAGTATATATTACTTCTGAGATAGTATATAGTATATATTTCTTATATATACATTATAGATGCATGGAGTACAGATTACTAACACACACAACCTTAAATGAGATGAGGTGTTTCAAAACAACCAATAAAATCTGCACATTTTGCTCCCAAACGGAAGAAACAGGTTTCTGTGAACATTCAGGGAAATATTATTTTTTTAATCTGACATGAAAAACAACCCCCAAAAAATGCAGTTTTATGGAACATTTTCCATTTGGCGCAACCCCACAGATCCAAAGTAAGGGATTTCATTCAAGTTACTTGAGCCATCTCTAGTTTAGGTGTTTCCTATAAAGTTTTGAGTCTTGCTGTTAAAAGATGGGCTTTTCAATTACTTCCTGCCTGGAGACAGAAAAATCACATAAACCTGAACCAAAATCCAGGAGAGCTAAAAAGATGGTTCAGCAGACACGAGTTCAGGGCTCGTCACATCCCAAGCACCAGGGCTGTCCCACAAATAGCACCCAGCTGATGCAGCTCATGCTCAGCACAGGAACTTGCTGCAAGTCAAGTCCCTACACATCTCTCTGCTCATCACTGCCAAATTCCAACTGCTGTCACCCCTCTCAGCCATTCCCTGCTGATGAAATGAGAGCACAGAATTCAGCTGATTTGATTAGGCAGCCTGAGCTCCAAAACCAGAACCTGCCAGCAGCAGCTTCGGTGTTCTCAGTGACACCCAGACCCACCTTAGGTTTGCCCTCTCATGTTCGACCTCCCAGGCCCAGCCCTCAGGAATTCCCAGGACCCAAATCCTTACTAAAAGCTGAGCTTACAGGTGGCCAATGCCCTGGTACTGCTCTCTCTTTAAGGGAAATCCCTGCCCCCAACAGCCAGTGAATTTAGCTCAGTCCTCACTGTCCACAGGCCACGGTTTGTTCCTTCTCGGTGATGAATTATGGATGCCCCCCAAACGCATCTGGTACTCAAATCACCAGTTAATAATGGATGAATAAATGAAGAGACTGCGCTGGGAGGAGAGAACTGTGGGGGACTCAACTTTGAATCCTGTGCTCCAGCAGCAAGCATCAAAGCTGTGCTGCCAGGCTTGACCTCAGCTGGGGTTTATTTTTAAAAGGGTTAGAACCAACCTCTTAGGAACATGAATGGCCAAACAGCAGGGACATGGCATGAAAGCTGGCCCAGAAATGCAGGGAAAGAATGAAACCCCAGATGAAAAACTCGCTAGAAGAACATGAGTACCAAAGGTCTTCACTACCTTGTGTCAGGCTGAGCTGGGAGTGAAGGTCACCAGTGAATTGATAATTTTCACCAGAAATACACCGTTAATTCCTACCAACAAAGACAGAGTTCTGGTTCACAAGAACTGATGCAGTTTGAAAATACAAAGCCTGCAAATGTGAAAAAAAAAAAAAAAAAAAGACGAAGGGCTGCTGAAGGGAGTCTCTAAGTTTATGAGCAGCTTGTGATCCCAGGCTCCGGAGCAGGAACGTGCCCTCAAACGCTGCTGGATCTCGAGCTGGAAACCTGCCGTGTGCTGGGGAGGCAGAGCTGGAGGCAGCGCTGGTGCTGAGGAGGGCACAGGGACAGCCCAGCGCTGCCAGCGGGATGCGCTGCGGGCACGGACCGCGCAGCGCGGGGAAGCTCAGCCTGTGACTGCGCTGTCCCGCCCCGAAATCACCGATTTATGCACCTTCCACAAGGGAGAGGAAGCGTGGGACCTTCACAGCTCCTCACACTGAGAACTGACCATTAAGCCAAGCCTCGCTCTGCCCGAGGAGGGAGCCGTGCCCAGCTCGGGTGGTGCCCGCATCAGCTCTGCCTTGCCCTGAGCAGTCCCAGCACAGCCACTGCCCTGAGCCCCCAGGGAAGGAGAGCCGGGGGCTGCACAGCCAGCAAGGACCCCGGCACCCTGTGACAGGCATTGGCAAAGTCGCTGCCACACCACAACTTCATTTATGGGATGGCATGACCACGATTCCCAGCGCAGAGAATCCAGACTTTATCCCTGCCCAGCCCGTAAGAAGCTTGAATCTAATATCGGGTATTGCACTATTAAAAAAGCTCTTCCCGAGGAGGATTAATCATCCCAGTAGGACTGTGCAAGTGCATGTGAGATGAGTGGGGAAGGTTATATAAAGCCCACGGAGAGAAGAAAAATGCAAGAATAGAACTGCAGAGCTGCTTGCACAGCACCTGAGTGCCTGCAGGTGCTTCTGCCAGAGGATGCATTGCCTGTGCTGGCTGTAATTTACCTGTCAGTCATTTGCCTGATTAATTATCTCCTCAGAACGGCTCATCACACGGGAGAGCTGAAGTGTTACAACCCTCACTGGGGATGTGAGCCTCCAACAGACAGACACGAGAACACCCCCCTCTGCACAAACACGAGCTGACAAACACACAGAGCCCCAGAAACACACATCCCACTGCAGAATACCTGACATCTACACATGTTAATGGCCTTGATGAGCTGTGCACCACAGGCAAAGGTAAGAGTGAGTGCAGAGTCTGGTGAGCAGAACTCCTGTAACCCCTGAGAGCACAGGTAGCTCAGCTCCATGTGTGTGCTCCAGGAGCAGTGATGGATGGTGTCAGGGAGTGATGGGGAGAGGCCAGCACAGGGCACTCTGCTGCAGTCTCTTATTAAAAGCCATCCTTCCTTTCCTCCATCAGCAAACTTTGCCAGGCACACTCACATGCAGTGTCTGCAGCTGCTGGGAGCAAACAGCTGGGAATTGCTGTGTCTCCAGCATTCCCGTTCCTCTGGAGCAGTGCACGTTTCCTTTGCTGTAAGTGGGATGGATTTCCATTTACTTAACAGTCTTCATACTCATCTAGGTACTATGGCCATAATTAATAAAACACGCCTTCCTAAAGATAAAAGAGCTTTTGGAATGACAGTGTGCTGATAAGATCTAAAAAATATTACCCTCTTACAAACGGGGTCAAACAGCTCAATATCTCTGAGCAAGTGAGAAAAAAGGAAGAGTAATGTGATGGTATCAAAATACTACTCAACAACAACTGAGCCCACAAGCATGAGTGCAATTTATCCTCTAGCTAAAATTCCAGTGTATGCAATAAAAAGAGTAAATCCACCTACTGTGCTCCTGCGATGGGCTTCCTAAATCCATCGTCTTGGAGAAATTAGAGTATTTTTCTCAATTGCCTGTGTTAGAATGTAAACATACTCTGCATTTTCCCTCCGTCTTGCTCCCTCTTCTGCAAGTCCCTCTGTGTGTTCGTGTGAGAAGGCAGTTGAAGTTTCATCCCATTTATTGGCTCAGTCACTGAGGAGTCACTGTCAGTGCTGTGATGGTACAAGCTCCTTCACTGAGCACAACACCGAGGCAGCAGCGGGGGAGAGAAGAGGTAGGATTTGATCTAAACTACTTTTTGCTGGAACAATTAACTCTTCCCTGGCTGACATCTCCTTCCTGGGATCTCTCGTGCCAGTTGACACTGAAGTGTGTCAGCAGGGAATTCTTTATGACAGCTGTTTAATGCTGCTGTTCCTGCTTTTAAGGTTTTTTCTGCTTTTCTCTTCCAGTGCTTGACTAGGAACCACAGTCAGACACTGCCACAGCCGGGATTTCCTACAACCACATGAGGTGCCCCTTTTCAAATATGCCAAAGTGACTCTGGATCACAAATTCTGTGAACTTTTTAAGTTTACTGTGTTGCCCAGTCACTAACAGCTTCTAAAACTCACAGAGATCTCTAATAGGGATTTATTCTCCACCAACTAATGCTCACTTCTTTTTAAAGCCTCTGACCCTGAACATCCAAACCTGAACAAAATTATTCACAAAGAACACAAATCCACTGCTGCCAGAAAAATGAAATGTGGGTGCTCCTGTACACATCCCCTTCCCCCCCAGACACCTCGATCTTGGAGGCAGCAGAAGAGAATCCTGGGCATTCCTTTGATGGGAATTTACAGGCAGGGTAAAAATGGACCATCCTGCTGCACTTCCTCAATCCCCTGTTCTAATAAAGCAGCACAGTTGAGTAACAACACCCCAGAGCCAGCTCCATAATCAACCAGGGCTGCAAAGCTTTCCACAGGTTTAGTGTTTTCCTGGGAGAACTACTCTCTCTCTATATATATATATAAATATATAAACACTGTAGATATTTGCATCTCTTGAGAGTTTTAACTTTTTAATCCCTGCCCACGGTAAAACTTCTCTGATGCAACTTTTTACTTAGAGCTCCATGAGAAAAACGAATCAAATGAACTAGATTTTCCTCATTAACCATTTTCCTCTGAAGGACAGCATGCTGGCTAAAGCACAGATCTTTTTATCCCCCCTCCTTCAAACAGTACTTTGTCATCCATCTATTCCTCATTTCTGCTAGTAAATGAGAACAAAACCTGTTCTGCAATCCTGGATCTGAATGCCAGGGCTTCTAACATATTTCTATTTATATTTTCATATTTCATTCTAGCAAATGAGCATTTTGAACTTTCATTAAGCTTCATTTCTGGATTTTTAAGCATTATCTTGACAGCAACCCGGCTCCTACATCTGCCACTCTTACAAAGACGTGCCTGGTGCTGGAGGACACTTTCTTGGAACAGTTTTCCTCTGACTTTCACTAATGGTCTCCCACACTCCAAGTACCTGCATGTGTAAACACACAGTTCATTCACTGTGGCACAACCCTCGAGTTTCCTCTTCCTTAGATCCAATCACAAACCCTGCTGGCCTAGTGGGAATAGACACCCCCCTTTCAGTTCAGTAGGAGATAGAGCAGTTTTAAGGGGATTAGAATAGTCTCTAAACAGGTTTAAAACCTTTTGTCTTCTTCACTGAGCCAATTGCCTGGAACTTCAGCATTTCAGGAGGGAAAAGATTATTACTTCGGGGAAATATCATGGTTCTGATATTGCCAAAAATAATCTCATTCACTGTTGTCTAAACTCTTCACAGCTCCTCAGTTTTGTGCAGAGCTTTTTCCGCATAGAAGGTCCGTAATAGAACAGCTTCTCTTCACAGGTTGACCTCATGGTTTGTAGCTGTGAGGTCATGGGTTAAGAGCATTCTCTTTTCCTCACCCTAGAGCCAGTGAAGACTCCTGGGTTTGCCTGGGAGAAGGCAGCAGGCACCCATCAGGCAGCTCCTCAGAGTTTGATAAGTGTATAAAACCACTGTGATTTGCCTCAGAAGACAACTGTAGTTATTTGTTCTCTGGAGAAACAAAGCATTCCTCTCCCTGATGAAGCCTTTAACCTCAGATCAAACTGGCAGATAAGAGTCTGATGTGGAGATAAATAGAAAAGTGCTTGGAGATGAAGGGCACTGAAATGCTTTGGGAGCTGAGCAATCCTGGGAGCCAGGCAGGTTTCACAGTATCACAGGCAGGGATTTGGGGTTTAAAACACTCTGTGCCCAATTCCCAGTGCAAATCAAAGCCAGCCTGTAACAGTGCAGGCTGTAGGACCCACAGACTGAGAGTCACCTGTATTTGCAGTCAGTGACTTTTGGGGGGTTAGTTTTACCACAACTATCAGCAGATACAAATCATTTTACCTGTGAGAAAGAGGGAGAGGCTGAGCTGTGCTTAGGGTGCCTCCCAGAGCAGCATCTCCTGAGCAGCTCTGACTGACAGGCTCATTCCCAGCTGATGGCAGAGTCTCCAGAGCTGCCCACAGATAATGCCAGTATAGCTGTGCTCCCTTAGAGGAGACTGGAATTGCTCCCCTCCCACCTCTGACAACACACGGGCTGAGGGCCCATCTGAATGAATAAAGGAACATATTTGTCCCCTCACAGCATTATAAAGGCTTTATTTTTAATTGTTCCAGCACTGATTCAGCCGATCCAGAACTTAGTTTACCACCTCTAAACATACTGTACTTATTCCAACCCTCTGAGCGAGCACTGCTTTTACGTATTTCACTACTTTCAAAGAATCAAACCAGAAAGAAATGTAACTTCCCCGCTACCAGATCCACCTGTGAAGAACTTCTGTTCTGCCTCGCAGCGGTTTTGAGGGAACACAGGAGCTGTTCCTCTGGGTAAAAGCCCCAGCAGATGGCAACAGCGACACAGCCCAGGGACGAGCCACAGCCCGGGCTCGGGACCGCGTGTGCCAGCGGGGCTGCTCCTCCGGCTGGGCTTGTCCCGCTGCCCACGACACGATCCCACAGCCTTTGCAGGCAACAACAGATGTATGAGAGGGACAGCAGGAATGCTTGAAGGGGGAGATTTTGCTGGAGGTGGAAGAAGAAACAGAAGGTAACAGGTGATCTAGTTTCTAATCCAGAAAAAACACCGATTCTGCAACAGAGTCCAGTCAGTGCCTGTTATCTTGTTTTTATAGTTAACTTTTACCCAGCAGCAGAGCTGCCTTATAAACTGAGTATGCAGGTAACACTCCCCTTTTTATTACAGTCTCACCATTGACCAGCACAGAGCAAAGAAAGGCGAGGCCCAACTGCCACATTCCCACTGCCAACGGAGCACGACCAAGGCAGAGCTGTGTCTGAAGGACAGATCCACAGATTCACAACCCTCCACACATTCATCCCAACAAAACTCCACCAAGGTGGCTGCCAGTATTTCGTGACTCTGAACCAAAATCCCTCTGCAGGGCCAAAGGCTGTGTGAACTGCAGCCAAAGTGCTCCATTGCAGGTGTCAATTCATCAGCAGGGTCCTGCCCTCCAACAGATTGCACTGGGAATGTCTGTGCCCCAGTAGGAGTTAGGAGACTAAACACCTTTAGGCATCTTGGCACAGAGCCTCCAAAAACTACGTTACAATACACTTCACTAAAAAAACAGGCAAACAAAAACCCCAACCAAACAAAACTAAGGAAGAAATTAATCTAGAAAGCCCTATAGATTTTCATTACCTGTTGAGTCTATTTGGGATAAATGGCAAAGCTTAAAAAGCTCATTTGATTCAAACTAATCTCATTAAGGAAACAAATATACATTCCTCAATGCCAGGAAACAGGAATATATGACTCACATCAAGACACCAAAGCTCAGCAGACCTTACCATAGTTATTTCAGTTCTGAATGGCCGAGGTTGAACATTATTATTATTATTTGTATTTCAAAATAGGTAATAAAAGACCCAAACATGACTGGAAAGTGTCTGTTGTGCAGTTCCCATTTATAATCAAAATAAGAGACAACAGAAAGGTGAAGTTACAAAAGCAGCCAAACAAGAAGTCAGTAAGAGAATCAGAACCAGAATGTGGGTCTGCTGAGCAGCCCGGGATTGTATCCTTAGACTTATATCTCTATTACAACAGTCTGTGGGCTCATTAACATAAATTAGTATAAGCTGACATTGCCAGCAAGGGAAACAATGGTGCATTCTGCAAACCTCACTTGTGCATTTCTGCCTCTGCAGCAAAAAGGAGGACGAACAGCAGCTGGCAGTGCTTGTTCCACTACAACCTTACCCTCCATTCAGGGAGCAGAAAAGGTGTGGAAAACACAACTCAGTGGAAACTGTGCAAAAACTTAAGGACTTGGTGCCACAATTTTGTAGCACCCACTGTCTGTGCTGTGACAAATCGAGGGGAATTGCAAGTTCAAACACCAAAGGGACAAACAGCCCATTCAGATTGGATTCAAACTGCACCAACAAAACCCAAACCCAAAGCAGGTGCTGTTCTTCACTCACTCACTCGTGCAAGCAGAACTGGTAGAGCCACAGTATCAGGTCACACTTTATTTTAACTGATGGGCAGTTTCACAGAAATGTCCCTTGAATTCAAGTGACTTTCAGACAGCTGGTGCCCGTTCAGTAACATCACCTGAGTGCCTGTTCCTCAGCTCAGCCTGTCCCACAGAGAGGTTTGGGCTGGCAGGACCTTTGCAGGTCCCCCAGTGCTGGCCCTGCCAGGGCAGCAGCTCTCCTGGGCAGGCAGATGTTCCAGCCCCAGCTGAGGGCCAGCTCCAGTCCTTCTCCAGGCTAATCTGGTACCACAAATCTGAGCAAACAGGATTTTGCATGTCTGTGCACAGCACTCTTTCATCAGATTACAAGGGAAGAGTGAGT
The DNA here is from genome assembly GCF_003984885.1 of Neopelma chrysocephalum. Classification (NCBI taxonomy): domain Eukaryota; kingdom Metazoa; phylum Chordata; class Aves; order Passeriformes; family Pipridae; genus Neopelma; species Neopelma chrysocephalum. The sequence continues at coordinate 1,045,072 of NW_020897842.1, read as the reverse complement.
CTAGACATGTCAGAGCGTATTTGAAAAATAGAGGATTACCGAATTTGCCATATACCTCCTGGATTCTGGACTCTCCCAATGCTGCTGTAATAATGTTTAATGACATTATATATAATCAAATTATGTAAAAGTTAATTGCATTCCACTCAGATTTCCTTTTTACATAGCAATCTTCTGCCTCATCCACATACAACCTACGCAGACAAGAGAGGTTTTTACTCCAAAAAAAAAAAAAAGGGCAAGAAGTTTTGAAAATTGTCTCAACTGATAAAACATCTCAAGGCTGCACAAGAGTGCCAAGAGTTCCAAGCCATCTAAGAGGTGTAAGTACAGAAGTAGATTGCAGGTAGCTACGAAACTCTGGGGCCAAATGATCAACTGAGGAGCTTTTATTTAACTGCATTGGATTTACTCCAAGCAATGATTTTACTCTCCAGCTCCATCCTTTCCTAAGTTTTCCTGCAGATAAACTCACCCAAACAAGCAAAGGGAAGCATCCCGTGTGGGAGGCTGGGCCAGGACTGTTATTTGTGAGGGCCCAGCTGCCCCAGCAGCAGCTCAGCAGGGCCAGGTCAGTCTGGGCAGGTTGCTCAGGGTTTGTTCCAGTGCAAAGGGAGGGAAATCAGAGCTGTCCCTGCACTCAAACGAGTCACGGAAAGAGTTAATGAGGGGGTGAGGCCAAGCTCGAGTGGGTGCTCTGACCCAGCCTGCAAAGGGATTCCTGAGCCCACACCAGCTTTTGTTCAGGTCCAGACCCACTGGCATTGGAATGCTGGAAGTGCTGCCTGTGCACAATGCAGACTTTCTCTCCCTGCAGCTATTCCTGCCGTTTCTTTGCACTTCGGCCCAGGTTTGCACACTGGCAGAGCTTTATGTACAGGAGTGTGGAATGCACAGGCAACAAACCACAAATGAAAACCGAATTCCCTAAAAACCAGCCCATGTGACACAGCAACAACTGGCACACACCATCTCACTGCTGCAGTGCCAGGGGTGCAATGCTCCTATTGCACCTCTACATTTCTGCACTTCCCTTTTCCAAACCTCTTGCAAATGGATTTATGGAAAGAAGCACGTTTAGACAATGATAAAACATGATGGCTACCTCCACCAGGGAAAAAACTAATATTACTAAGTGTATAAGATAGATAAGAAGTAGTGTAATGACAGCTAAATCATGGATTATATTTCATTGACAGGCTATTTTTAATACACCTGTATTAAAGATATACATGGATGTATTCAGCTAGTAAAAAATATACTTATCAGCCCAAACTGTAAGCCAGCAGAAAGCTAAATTGATCTCACAATTGCTGGAAATTTAACAAAGATTATGAAGTTAGTTCCTGTGAAAACCCAGCCAAAACTTTTAGTGTTGTCTACTTTGTGACTGTAAGCAGTAAATGAAATGCATTTCAAGCAAATGAGTCCTATGTTGAATAAATGAAGTTTTGATTTAAATATTGAGCTAAATCACCTCTTTTTTTTTTGTTTTAAATGCAAAAAACCAGCTCCTCCTCCCTCAGATCTCTCCCATAGCACAGATTCATCTGCCACAGACATCAGTTACACAATTCCCTCCCTCCTACCCATCTCCAGTCTGCACTTGATGTGCACAATCACATCTGTAATCTCCAGAGCTTCCTAAGAGAAGAGCTCATTTTCCTCTGCCGAGCTGTCAACACTGAAAAAAGAGCAACAGCCAACAATAGTTATTCTTTGGGCCCTGCCTCTCTCAGCTCAGTTCAGACCTCATGGCACAGAGCCACAACCCCAGGCACTGTAAATCCCAGTCTCATCAACTTCAAGAAAGATTTTCCAGAAGCACTTGAAAGAACCAAGGAAAAAGTTGCAATCTCTTGACAGTCTCATCCTACACTAACTTACTCTTTTTTTTTTCAAATTTTAAGAGTTGTACAGATGAGGGTCCCTTCATGTGACTGAAACCTCACAAAGTGCACAAGCAAGGACAGAAGAAAGATTAATTCCAAGATATCCTCAGTGTGCAAGGCAGTGGTTGTCTTTTTAACACACTTTACACAAACTTTAGTCACCATACCAACCGCACAAAAGGGACTGAGGAACACACAAGCACAGCTCCCTCCAATTTAAAGAAAACTAGAAGTCCCAGATGAAATCTCAATACAATAAAAGTCAATTTGAAGGAAAAGAAAAGAACCTCTTCTCAGTACCAAACTCAGATGAGGGAACAGGAACCTTCCACTTACCTCCCGTGAGGTTGTTTGCAGAGAGGAAATGGAAGCAGTTCCTGTCGTGGAGTGTGGATTCTTCCCTCTGTGGCAAATCCCCTGCTGCAGATTTTGGAGAAGTCAGAGCCATCTCCAGCTCTCAGAGCAGCGTAGCAACAGAGCCTGCTCCCAGCAAACAAAGTAACTCAGGGTAGATATCTGCAGGGAGCTCAGGCGAGGAATAAAAATATCCCAGAAAAAGCAACAATTTCAGGATGTTGCCGGCTTGCTTTGGAAGGGACAGCGAGTGCCTTCCCTGGAATTCCACATTCAGGAGACTGTCCTGCTTCAATCCTGCTGCCACATATTCCATGCATTGAACAGAATTTATGGTATCAGAGTGGAGGAAGAACCACTGAGCCTTGAGGGAGGGATGTGATGGCCTTTCCCAGGAGCACAGGAGTCACCAGCATTCCCTGGATCTTCCCAGCACCTCTTGCATGTTGCTAACCTGGAGAAGACAATTTTTGTAAATAGCGGAAGTTACTTTAAGTGTTTATTGTACAATATTTACTACAGGAACACAGCTGGATAACTTACAATGGACTGACCCCAGCAGACAGAACTCTTCTTTCCCTCCCACCAGTATTTTCTGTAGTCACAGAAACCTCTGCTATTCCAGCAGCAGCTTCTCCAGAAGCCAAACTACTCGTACTGGGGTTAATTATTTTATACACACACACGCACACATATATATATAACAGATACACATACACCTGACCCAGTCATTCTGCATAACAAGTGACTGTCTCAGCTGTATTCCCAAAGGACAGCTCTGAGGGCTCTGTGGGATGTTGGCTCCTTCACTCATCTCTCACCCCTAAAGCTCCTTTCTCCTCTTACCTGCTGTCCTTGCACTGCATCCTCTGCCATTGCCTGGCATTCTCCTTCCCTTTTCCCACCTATCTTCTGCCCACTGGATACAGCAGACTCAGCTTTCCCAAACTGTCAGTGGACACCTTCCTCAGAGAAAGAAGGTCAAAGAAGGCTCACTCCAAAACACCAGACAGAGCCCTGGGATCCTACCTAGTGCTGGTAACTGTTTGAATCCCTGGGAGTCTCCTTCAGTTTGTAATTACAAGCTGAGCTCTGAAACATTGCCCTGACATGTTGTGTTGTGAAAGCACAGATCCAGTTTGACATTATTTTAAAGAGAGAGGGCCATGAGAATCACTATTAATTTACAGTGAGCAGAAACAGAGGAGGGGGTTTGAGACATTTGTAGCAAACCCTGAGTAAGAGATGTCCCTGGTGGAGCACCTGCCTGTTTGAAGCTGTACCTCTCTTTGTGCTGTCTTTGGTCCCTCATTCAGCTTCTTTGGGAAGTCACCTCCTCCCTGCCATTCTCTTTCCACCAAGCCCCACCTTCTCCATGCTCTGTGTTGTCCAAACCTCCTCTGTTGAAAGGGAACATGTCAATCAGTGAAGTAACACCCACACGTGGAGCCAAATGCATGGAAATTCATCCACGGGCCAGCGGTGCTTAGCAATATTAGTCCTGGAGGAATTCAGTGTCAGTAAAATCATTTGTTTCCACATTTAAATGGCAAATAGCTCAGGGGGCATCCCCATGGCTCTGGAAGAGTTTTGGGCACATCAGAGGATGACATTCATTTGGTGAAGAATGTGTTTATTCTGGAGTCACCAAAACCAAGATTATAAATTTAGGGCAGATTTCACAAACTGACTGGATTGAGAGGGAAGGGAGGTAGTAGATTATCAGAGATACCCTTGTATGTGCTATCATCTCTAATTGTACCCCTTCATCATTCTCTGACACATACATAATTGGTTAAAGGAATACAGAGCAAACATGCTGCTTTAGGCTGAACAAAAGCAATTCAAACATTTCCATGTATTCATTTTGCACATCCCCAAATATATGTTTGTGTTTTTTTTTTCCTTTAAACTAATCCTTGAATCAACACCAAAAATACATTTACTCACACAGAGCTGTTTTTTTAAAACAGAACCAAAACTAGATATTAGATGGCATCTCAGAATTTAAATCAGCTGTATCCACTGCAAAAGCCAAAACTGCACTCGACAGCACTTGTGGAGCTGCTCCACTGCAGCTCTGGGCAGTCACTGCCCCATAGCCTGTGAGGGATCCTCTGCTCTGGGCAGCTCCCAGCCACAATTCCATAGCCACTGGCCACAATTCCAGAGCCACTGGCCACAGAGGGCCATTCCTGGCACGTGTGCACTGGGTGTTTAACCCCAGGTGAGTGCAGGAAGCCACAGCTCCCAGGGCAGATGGAACTGCTTTAATACAAGACAAGATCAGTCCGTGTCCTTCTCAGAGGGTTGGGCTGGGGGGTAGTTACTTTGTCAGACTCTCTCACCTCTTTGCTTCAGGGGTTTTTTGGAAGGTCATTTCCTGTGCTGGAAGTTCAATCACTGTGACTCATTATACACCAAAGAACATATCCATGAGGGTGAGGAAGAGTGACTGGGCACGGATGTTCCTGCTGGCATGGACTGGCACCATTTCAGTGGAAGCAGATGAGCTGCAGTGCTTTATGGTTCTGTGGCTCATTAAATATTTTACTGCCTTGAGTTACATCAAATTCATGTCCTTTACTCTTTTTTTTCTGATCTGAAAATGAAGCTACTTCAGGCAGCGGATCTCTGAACATCTGTTTTCATAAAAAAGATGTTCTTTCTTCACTCAGCCCCGCCTTTTACAGCTCATTACAGGTCCTCAAAGTTCCCTTCTTCCCCTCCCTCTCTGTTCAGAATACCTGTATTGTTACAAAAAAATCAGCAAACTGAATGTCCCCACAAATCCTGGGCAGCCAACGGAAAACCACACAATTAATCCTTAAAAATACAAACTGGTATCTCAGAACAAGATTCAGGGGCCAGACTTCCTATTAAAGCAAATGAAAGAAGCTCAGTTGGCTTCCCTGGAAAATTTCTTGTGAAGATTGTCTAATGGAAAATATCAGTTACATTCTCTGAAAATATTTGATCTTTGTTACACTGGGAAGCGCTCTGGCTCTGAGAACAGCACTGCTCATTGACAGCAGACATCAAATAGCCAAAAGAGAGCAACTCTATCTGTTCAGACCACACCAACAAGATTTAAACCGACTGCTCAGGCTAAGAGCCCTACCTGAGTATTATTGTGTGAGGTTCTGTATTCCCTCGGAAAAAAGGGACTTAAGCCCTAGAGGCAGGATACATATCACTTACAGACAAAAGGAGCTGTGTATGCCACAACAATCCTCTGGCCATTTTTATATCACTGCAGTATTAAAGCTTAACCCCACAAGACCTGCTTTTGTTCAGGGAGGTTTTGTGTGGCATCCACCAGCACTCAGACAAGCTCTGATATCCTCCCAGAGCAGACACCCTGATAGCGGGGATGAAACACAAACTGAGGCACCACTTCAACCTGAACGGTTTGATCAGGAAGCAGATCAATGGATAAAAGATCAAAGTGTTACCAAACGGGAGAGGAAAGAAACTACTTAAGAGCATTTAAATGTGAGAGCCGGGCTTTGCTTTTAAGCTGCGCTGCGGTTCCCTCTGCCACGCTGCTCGTTGGGAGGAATGCGGCTCCTTTCCCGGGCAATTCCATCCCAGATAACCTGCACGCCCGGGCATGTCACTGCACAGCCAGGGAGCAGCCAAATGAAAGGAGTCTGGTGCAGTCCTATGGAACAGGGGTGAGCCCACACCTCAGGGTGTGAGCCAACATTCCTTTTCCCAAGGGACAGAGCACACACAGAACACCCTGACATGACTGTGGCAAACGACTCAGCCAAAAATGGAAGGGGAAAGAGGGGAAAAGGCAGTCAGGAAGAGAGGACTTGGGAATACCTTGCTGGCAGCCTGATGGGTTCACCTTCACCCAGAACAGAGTAATCCCACTTGAAAGGAACACTCAACATTTGTCAGCTTTTCCTCACCCGCCCCTTGCAGCCTGAGCTGGAGCTGCACATGCCAGAGAGCCCTGCATTTTTGTTGCATGATGTAACTGAATATTCCTTATGCAAGGAAGGAGACATTATTAAACCTAAATTCTTGATTTCAGGTTCATAGGGACTGTGCCATATGACTTTATGAAACCAAACGTGGCATTTGCAACAATTTCTATATATAGGGGATGGACTTGTTTCTAATCCCCTTCTCTATTTATCCTGAATTGCCAAAACCTCTCTTAGTTTCACCAGCATTATTTATCACTCACCAGCTCCCAGACTGTCTGAAGTGACAATGGAAACAGCACACAACAGCCTCTTGCTTCTGAGGAACATTTACATTTCATATTAGCAAGGGAGAACTGGAAATTTCTACTAGAAGAGCAAAGGGAACTCATTAAGCAAAGCTCTAAATCTCACCCAATAGCTTGAGTCAAAAGTGCTTTGAAAATACAAGTTTTGTACTACAGACCACAAAAAACGAACAGCCTCAGAGGAGAAATGGGGAGAGGAAGATCTCCTTGTTTGGAGACAGATGGGAAATGATACTCTGGAAATGGCTCTGCTCACTTGGGAATTTGTGAGTCATGCTGAGGAGGAGATAGACTATGGCTCCAATGCCACTTGTAATCAAGTGATCTATAATTCTAATAATGTTCCTGCTGTCAATTATGCTGCCAGTCTTGGTCACTGTCCAGAAGACTGATTTTTTTTTTATTATTATTTTTTTTTTTCTTCAAACTCATCTAAAGGAGCAGGAATTTCTTTTAAGAATAATGCCTATGAGCTTTAAACAAAGTGTTTTAGTTCCATACAGCTGTTTATTGCTGCACTGATATTAAGGAATAACTTATGCTGGGGAGCTTAGAATGGAGGTGGCAACTTGTGTCCCTTTCCCAAGTCAGTGGCAAACACTCAGCTTTCTGAGGATGCCTGGTAGGGCCAGACCCAACACTGCAGACAAGAAACACACGCTCACACTTGGCTGCATTTTTTAAATGTTTTCTTTTGCCAAACATCCAAACTAATTTCTTAAATTAACAAATCTCCTTTTTCATTAGCAGGAAGGGGTCTGGGAACCACTCAGTCCATTCTCATTTTGCCAAACAGAGACGTGCACAAATGGGAACTACAAGGTAGCAAGTCCTGATCCGATAAATGTCAAAGTCCAGCTCTGCTTTGCTCACCACCTTATCACGGACTTCAGTACCTCATTAGTCAATAAATAACATTACTTCCATAACCTCATCTCCCTCAGAACCTGTCTAAGCTCACAGAAGCAGGATAGGTCACTGTAGGAGACAAAAAGCCTGTGAAGTTATTTAACAGATGATCCAAACCCAACCCCACAGACTGCAATCTCACTGCCCAGGGCACACAGCTCCAAAGCCACTCAGTGTTCTGCAAACAGAACACCCAGAGCCCAGATGCCCAGGGTAGAGGGCAGCTCTAAGTGGGCAGTACAACAGTTGGGAAACCCCACCTTTAGCCAAGGCAGTTCATGAGCTTCTTCCTGGCACTTCCAGCCACCTGAGAGCCCCTCTCCCTCCCCTCACAGCCACCTGCCTCCTACTACCCAGTGTGGTCACATCCTTGACACACCAAACCAACTAGAAAATATCTCACTTGGTTCTTGCAGCAATCCCACTAAACAACAACATCATAACACATCCCAAAGTTGTGTTTTTGAGGTTCTCCTCTGCAGGCAATAAAAGCTTCTTCCAGGCACCTCAACTGCAGCTGCCACTGTTTCCTCGGGCTCCATTCCTTGCTCTGCTCTTGTTTAATTAAATAGAACACGAATTACATGTTTTCAGTCAAAGGCAGAGAAAACTTCCAGAAAATACATTCCAGCATCTAAGGGCACCGGGAAATCTGGAATAACAAGCTGTAGGGGGGAGTCACGTTGAAGGGGAGAAGGGGCAAGGAGGAGCTTCTTTTAAGTTACCTTATGGTAAATAGTCCTGCAAGGAGAGCTGGGAAGAGACATCTCTGAACACCAGATTCAACACAAAAAGCAGAGTTGCAAGTCTGTGCATAACGGCCTTTGGCAAACACAGCCGAGGGGATGGGAACTGCTCAGGCTCTGCAGCACTTCAGACTCTCCCAGCAATGTTGACATGGAAAGCTCCTTCACCTTCCCACCTGATTTCCCTTGTAATTCCTGAGGCAATCCAGAGCTCCCTGACTACTGTGGAGATGTCAGAAGAGTCTCCAGGAGCCATTCCCTAATTAACTGGAAACAAGTGAGGCTGTGATAAACAATAAAAACCGTGGGGCCAGCTCAGAACCAGGTACACAAAAAATCAACCTCTCAACTTTCGTGCTGTGTTTCTGATGCAGATGGACCTGCAAACCTCGCTCGGGTCATGCTTGCCCTGCTGTCTGCACCCAGAATTCCCCTCAGCCAGCCCCATGTGCAGCCTGACAGACAGTGAGGCACAGAAAAACGGGAGGCAGGAAACTCAGAACTCTGCCTAAGCTTGTGTGAAGATCTGTCACAGCCTGCACTGCTCAGGTACCTGTCCAATGGCTCTGCTGTGCACCCACTGGGCTGAGGGGAAGTGCTCCACCCCCACGGAACGCAGGCAGACTGAACAATGAAGAAGAGGTTTGGAAATTCCCCGCGGATTCAGAGTCTGTGGAGACCAGAATTCCATAGTGACTTGCAGCAAACCCTGGGCTGAGATGTTCTCCCAGGTGGTCACTAACAGCTGTCCCTCTGGCACAGCCCTTGGCTCGTGTCATACAGGGCTTGGCTCGTGTCACACAGGGCTTTCCTCTCCACCAGCTGCCCCTGACAGCCTGGCCTGTTCCTGCTGCTCCTTCCACAGCTGCCGTCAGGAATTACCCCAGGGAGGGACAGGAGGGTTTGCCACCATCCAGAGAGCCAGGGGGGTCAGTGGGAGCAGAGCTGAACTCCCAGATAAGGTCAGGACAATGGAAGTAAGGGAAAGAAGATTCTTTCTTCTTTCAGGATCTATTTCAATCGTAAGATCAGATTAATTTAGGCTTATCATGGGAAGAAGCAGATCATTTTGGAGATAACCAATGCAGAACTGAGATATCTGGGTGCAGGAAAATTGTGTTGCAGTCAGTTCAGCTGATCCTCAGTAACTGAGAGAGTATCTTTACCAAAAAATCTCTTCAGCCTCATCCTATTACCCACTCAAGTTCATTTATACAGCCATTTTCTCAGCTCTGGACAAATGAACAAGAACAAGTTCCAGTGACATTCGCAAACAATTTGGCCCCTTCAAAATATATTTAGGAACTGAGGGCTCTGTGCAATTTATTTCAAAACCAAAGTGACATTGTGGGGTTCTGAAATTGTGAGTACAGAACCCTACACTATATTTTTTATTGCTTTATTGTTCCTGCAGCACCATTCACTAAGGTGCTCTCAGACACTTTAGGGTGAGTGTGGAGTAGCTTTTAATTCAGCTAAATTACAGAAATGATGAAGGCCACATAAGAAAAAACAAAAGCCTTTTCAGATAATGTAGAAGGAGCTTGGCCATAAAGTAGAACATTATAATTTTTTTGCAAGGCCAGAACAAAAAGCAACCAGAAGCAACATATGACTAAAAATTTTGCAGTGGTCTCCAGGGCATGAATTTAATGGTTTTCACCAAAATTTGCAGGCAAGACATTCCCTTGAAAAGTCTTTTTTACTTACCAATAACAAGGCATGAGTCAACCAAAAATCCATGTATCTGTGGCCCTAGAAGACTTGTGGCTCTATAAGAGGAGAATCTCCATAAGCTGGGAGGACAAAAAAAATATAACTTTCCAAGACTAACATAAAGATCAGACAAACTAATGATCAGAATGATAGATTTTTTTGAGCCAAGAACAATCAAAATACGATGCATTACAGGAGCACATCTTCCCAACACAACCATTGAATATAAGAGTCATATTAGTGTGAATATATTAGTGTTTCAGGACTCAGTTGTATAGGTTTATATATTCTCTGTGACAGAGGCAGTTCTGGTAGGAGAGTTTGTTAAATAAAGAAACCCCTGTTAACTGCTCTGCTGTGTCAAACGTGTCTGTACCTGGTCATGCCCTCAATTCTTTCCACAGTGAGCCCTCAGTGCCCCAGAGCAGAGCCTGTACCAGGCAGTGCTCCTGCCCAGGAGCTCAGAGCCCAGGGAATGCTCCTCCCTGTCCCTCACACTGGCACTGAGGTCCTCAGAAGGCAGGAGCCCTCCCCAGCCTGGCCTGCAATGAGATAATTCACATTTCCTCGGCCCTCGCCGACCTTCCCTCACAAGCCCTGTCCTTCACTTGCACTAAACTGTTCCCCACAGCTGATCTTACTGGGCAAAAGGCAATTCTCCCCAGCTGAAGTATCTTCCTGCTCAGTAAGGACAGAAAAAGCTCTCTTAATAGACAAAACTTTGACCACATTCTTCTGAACAATAAAGAAGCAAGTTAACTTTGAGCTACATTCTGAACATGGCATCAGTTTCCTGTCTCAGACTAACCACAGTCAGGAGTGAATTGTACTCCACTTCTAGGTTATTTTTTAGCAGTTAACCCACCTCTGCCATGAAGCAAAACATGACTCTAGAAATTATCACCCTGAGGATTCGGGGTATGTTTCAGACCTACACCTAAACTCTGGAGCCCGAGGCATTGGAAGCAGACGCAGCACTGGCAATCCATCCATCCTCACTGTTTGCCATATCTCTGCAATTGTAACCTGGAATTTTCTGTTCTTTCCTGCCATAAAAATGTTTCTCCATAGCCCAAAAGAATGACCAAAAAAAAAGAGAGAAAAAGAAATGCATACTCTTTCAAAGTGTTGTGCATGTCTTTCCTTCCAAGTTAAGACTTTGCTGTTCAGTCACAGAACCAGCCACGTTATATTGCTTAACCAGTATTTTATTTAAATACCTGAAGTTTCTTTTACATCCATCCTCTCCTATCCAAGTCAGTTTTTGTTCTGGCTCAGCACACCTGTGAAAGCTCAGGGCTCAGGTTATCACTTCGGAGTGAATGCACTGGTTTCTCACACCAGAAAAAAGCAGTTCTCCAGTTAGAAAAGTCTAAACTTGAATCACAAATGAAGTTTGTTTCATCCCTACAAGCTCAGAGAGTCTAAAAACCTAGGACTAACAGAATTCCAAGGACCAAAATAAAACAAGCATTAGACATGATGCTCTTTCCATTCTCTCTCTTCCTTAAAAAAAGAAAAAAAGAGACAAAAGCAAAAGTAGTAGCAAACTCTTGCAAGCCCAAGGCTGGACAATTCCTGCGGTAACCCCTTAGAAACTTTGTTTCTAACGCCCAAGAGTGAGGAAAAGTGTTAAAACTACACCAAAATGCTCGCTGGAAGAGAAAGTAGCCAAGCAAACCCCAAGCACACACCTCTGTCTCTCCTGGGCGGACGGGCTGTCCCGGCTCCTGTGCGCCGAACATCGGGACCTTCATCCCGGACGAAAACGGGAGGAGGGACCTGCGGGGAGCAGCGAAATCCCGCCCCGGTTTTACATGTTGAGGGCTCTCGGCTCTCTGATCACAAAGCGGCTTTACAGCCCCTGTTCAAACAGTTCAGCTCCAGGGTAACAAGTTCAAAGTGGGAGGAGGCAGAAGGGACCGGAGGGTGGTAACAATCCTGCACAGGCGTTTCGTTCCCTTTCCATCCGCAGAACCTGTTCTTCAGGTTGGGAACTGAAACATCTGCCTGCTGCCCTGTTTGAAAGCTGCGCTCCGAACCTCTGCTCTCCTAACAGGTCTGCGGAGGTAAAATCATATTTTATAATGCACAGACGAGCAGCCTGTGGGAGGAAAAGTTAATCATTGCCGTGCACCGAGTTTGTTTTACATTTTGGACTTCCTTGTGGTAACGTCGGTGCAGCAACTCGCTCCCCTGTCGGGTCTGTTAGAAGGAAAAGCAGGGAAGCATCCCATGGAAATTAAGTCTGCACAGAAACCACACTTTGACTGTGCTGTTAAAAATAACTAACTCCACCAGCAAGAAATAGAGTGTCATTTACCACACAATCCCCCCCAAATAACAAACTTTTAAGGAGTGAAAATCTGACCTTCAGCTTCATAAATGGTTTCCAATCTAATAGTTAAGTGGTCATTAGCCAGGATTTCAGCTTTGGAAAAAAAACCTCTCAAGCTCTTCTTTGCTTTCTTGACCTACGAAATGAGAACACAATATTCACCCACCTCAATAAAACAGCAATAAATATGTACCCTGCCCACTTAATAGAACACCTCTCTCTCATACAGAGAAGAAATGAGAAATTAAACCCAGCACGAGGGTCGACTCCTCTAACAAGTGTTCCCAACCTGGATCTGGCCCTAAGCTGTCAGCAGCAAGATGAAACTGTGCTCAGGATGCACTTGTCGAAATAGCAACCAATATTTTTGTGGTGAGAAAAGTTATCTAGTGCCCTAATTTTAATCACTCTCTTCCCATGTTTGGTAATTTTCTCAACAATTGAGACACGTGAGAGGCACCGTGGAAACCACAAACACCGAAACACCTGGGAACGAACTGGAATTCCCAACAAAATTATTCAAGGATTGGCCAACTGGTTTTAATTCTGTATTTTTTTAAAAAAATGTTGTCGTTTAGGGTGACAGCTTCAAGTCTCTTATTTTTGGGACGCAGCAGATCCTCAAAACTTAACGTGGGAAGGTCCCGTTCCAGAGCCCCTTTCCCGCGGGGTTTTTCCTTATGCGGGCGCGCCCTCTATTGTTGCGATACATAAAACTCCCCAACGCTTCCCCTTCATT
>NW_020897842.1:942292-1031732 GCF_003984885.1 Neopelma chrysocephalum | reverse complement strand
GTGCCGGGAGGTGCCGCCGCGGTGCCGCCGCCGCTCGGGCCGCGCGCTGTGTCCCTCCGCGCGGGGGGGGCGATGGCGGCGGCTGCGGGCCCGGCGCGGCTGGTGCGGGGCGGGCAGAAGGACGAGCTGTACCGGGCCGGGCTGCGCAGCGGGGCCGGCACCGCGCTGAGGGGGCTGGCGGGTAATGCCCGGGGGGGCGGAGGGGGCGAGGGGGCTGGTGCCGCACGGGTGCGGTGACAGCGGCCCCGTCCCGCAGGTGCCCGGCCGTGGCTGCAGTGGCGGCGGGAGGTGGAGCTGCTCTCCGATGTGGCCTATTTCGTGCTCACCACGCTCTCAGGTAACCTTTGCTACCAGTTTCTATCATTTCTCTGTCGTTTCTCCCAATTCGTGACAGCGGCTGTGCTGGGGATCACCTGCTGAGGCTGCTCCACGGTTCTCTTTAATGAGAGGGTTTGTTTAAACACCTTTTATTAAACATGAAACCACTAAACTGTCCAAGCACTTTATCAGCACAAATTCACGTTCTTCTAAAAGCAATAGCTTTTTACAAAAGGGCTGTCTGACACCATGACAGGTGCCCCGCTTTAGTCCTCCATCCATGGCTGATACCGATGCTGCAGATGCTGATGCGACCAAAACACTCTTTAAACACGAAAAAATGCAATTATTTCTCCGAGTGCAAAGCCTGCTGAGCTGTGAGCTGAGCAGCCTGTCCCCACAGACGGATCCTGCAGTTGCCATCTCACCCTGGTCTCTGTTGCACGTTTATCCAGGGTATCAGACTCTGGGCGAGGAGTACGTGAACATCATTCAGGTCGACCCCAGCAGGAAGAAGGTGCCTTCTCTCCTCCGCCGGGCCGCCTTCATCTCCCTGCACACCGTGGTGCCCTACTGCCTGGAGAAGGCCCTGCTGCACCTGGAGCATGAGCTGCAGGAGGAGGGTGAGGAGTCCCGGAGCCCTGGGAGCGGCCCAACACTGGCACTGCCCAGCAGGACCTTCCTGCGTGGCTGGATCCGCAGGCAGCTGGGGCAGCTCCCGGAGCAGCAGAGGAAAAGAGCCTCCCAGGTTGTGTATGTCCTGAAACAATCCATCCCCCTGCTGCACCGGCTCCACCTGGCGCTGTTCTACATCCACGGCACCTTCTACCACCTCTCCAAAAGGGTCGCGGGCATCTCGTATGTGAGTGACGTGTTCCTTGTCTCGTGTGTGAGTGACGTGTTCCTTGCCTGGTGTCCACGGCCCTGCTGTGGCCTCTGCTGGGATGCCACGTGTGTAACAGGGATAGGGATTTGGCTGTGGGTGATTGTAACAGGAGGGAAGTTTTTTGCATCCCTGCAGTCAAGAGGTTATGGGTAATAAATGTCAATGTCAGAAGCTGTAAGTTCTGACCCTGTGTAACTTCAGTGTGTCTGCCACAAATACACCAAACGTGAGAAGGGACTTAATAAATCCGCAGGAAACACTGAAATATAGTTCTGAACAAAAACCAGTGCACATTTATAGAGCATTTTTCTATAAGAAGAGCTTAATTTTGTATCTTTGCAAAAAAAACCCATCAGACACTGGCCCAGAAATGCCTATAGACACAAGACTCCTCAACAACTCCCAGTGTTGGTGTGGAAAAGAGGTGTCTGACTGTTTGCTCAGTGACATAAGAAAATCAAAACAATTAAAGCTGCAGTTTTGATGGACAGACAGCAGCTAAGTCGAGGCTGACTGAAGGCAATCAGACCTCCTCAGACACAGCAGCTTGAGAAGCCCTACAAACATGTCAATTTTTTGGACAGAAATGAGAATCCCAAATGAAGTTTATTGAAAGGGGGGGGGAATAGTTTCATAAAACCACATCTCTGTTTCTGTGAACTCCACAGCTGCATTTTGGAGGACTGCAGGGAGAAGATCAGAGTGTCCGGACAAGTTACAAGTTCCTTGGAATAATTTCCCTCTTCCATCTCCTGCTGACCATTGGGGTTCAGATGTACAGCTTCAAACAGAGGCAGAGGGCGAGGCAGGAGTGGAAGCTGCACCGCAACCTCGCCCACCAGAAGTGAGAGGTGGTTTTTACTTACTAGGAAAGGGGGGGGAGCAGTGGTGGGAATGGCAGAGCTGTCAGGGACAGGGGGAACACGGGACTGACACACTGATTTAAGTTAGAACTTGATGTTATGTTTAATTAATTAGCAAAGTTAATTCCTATCTGCTTTAAGCATCTCTTAGTTTTCATGCTTTGGTGGTTCTGAGCAAGGGTTAATACTTGAAGATGGTGGTTACTTTAGGATGGTGTTACCAAATCTCTCTTACAGGCAGGCTGCACCATTAACCTGTGACTCTGTTCATTAGGAACACGAGCAAGGACAAGGCTCCCGGGCGCCAGTCCCGCTGCACTCTGTGCTTGGAGGAGCGGAGGCACAGCACAGCCACCCCCTGCGGGCACCTCTTCTGCTGGGAGTGCATCACTGCCTGGTGCAACACCAGGGTGAGTGCAGGGACAGGCACAAACTGCTGAAACCTCCACCTGAGAACACCCCTCAGCCTGGCTGTTGTACCCCTTCCCTCACTCAGGCACCCAGAGGTACCAGGACACATTTACTGAAACAGAACGACCAACATTACATTGTGAAGGTTACATGTGGATGCTTATAAATAGGGGAATTATATTTATAAATATATAAAATATAAATACATTTAAATAATATATAAATGAGCTGAGCAGCTTAAACTGGGCGAGCTCGGAGTGCTTTATCTGGCAAAAGCTTGTACCACAAACGGGACTGAAAAAATGGTTTGTGAATTTTGGATGCTGATTATTTTCTAAAAGTAGCTGAAGTTATATTTGGATGGTTTAAAACGTTTCAGTAGAACTATTCAGTATGTCCTGTATCTGATCTCTTTTCTGCAGGCAGAGTGCCCACTGTGCAGAGAGAAGTTCCATCCCCAGAAGCTGATCTACCTCCGGCACTACCAGCTGTGAAGGACAAACCCGTCCTGGCCCCTGACAAGGCCTCAGCTCCCACTCTGTACTTGCCACCCAGCCCCAGCTGGGCCAAGGAAAGGCTTCAAGGGACTGGAAATGCTCATGCAAGGTGGCACTTCAGTCCTGGGTGGCAAATAAAGCCCTCTCTGCCTCTACCCTTCTGTCTCTTTGGACACGGTTCCTGACCATATTAAAAATGTGTTTCTAAAAAGTGTTAACACTCAGCTGTTCAGAAGGAGTCATCCCAGTTGGGAATTTTAATACTAATAAACATCCTGTTTTTCTCCCTGATTTGTCCATATTATTCAGAAACTCCAGCAAGCCTGAAAACAGCTTCTCCAAGTCAGGGCTTTCACGTTTTTTTAGGCAACAAACCACATCCACGACTGGTACTTTTATAAGGCCTGTTCTGGATCCTGTTTCCATAATTTTAAGTATTTACATTCCTAGTTTTCACCCTGCTAATAAAACAAACACATGCAAACAAACAGAAAGCAAGGGGTCAATGTGAGCTAAAACTACCTGTCATGTTCCCAGGACTGCTGAATTCCAGAGCTCCACAAAGACTTCACTTGACAAAACCAGAGGAAAAGGTGCCTACATCTATTTCCCAATTAGGTGTCTGTTGAAGCTGCCACTGTTCTCCATTCAGAATCTTCAAAAAGCTGATCTTTTCCTACCTTCTGCAAGTGAATGGTCCCTGAAGAGTTGGAAAAGGCATTGCATGAAGGTAAGTTGAGGGTAACCATTACTGAAAAGGAGCCATAAATGCTGTTAGATCAGTAGATGTATATAAAGATAGAGAACAAGTAAAGGGGAACACTGTCTTTTAATAAATTTTGGAATTAAAAAGTCACTTAATAAAACTGCAGTTGTATCACATGAAAAAGTTTACATGCAGGTCATTTATGTCTTATTTCCCCCCCCCCCATATAAAATGAAAATCTGTGTTAAAACCCCCACCACTGTCTGTTCTGGCCAGTTTGGGTACTTTCTGTGGGGCTGCATGAAGTCAGCTTAAATTATTCATGAAACCATTAAGTACGAAAGAAACTCCAACTAAGAACAATTAAAATATATATTTTTATAATTCCAGGTCCTCAAAGGAAATTGTGATAGAGTTTGAACAAAGTTCTGAGTCATCACGAAAGAGCCCAATTTTAGCATCTGCTCGGAGATGGAACAGTGAAACTGGCATTGAAACCCAACACAAACGAGTTGCTTTAGAAGCTAAATGAGTATTTTTTCCCCTACTGCAAACCCATAATTTAGTAGATTTCTTATTCCTACCTATTGGGTTATAACTCAGTAATACCATGCATTTAGGAAACTGGCTTAAGTTCTGCAGCTATTTAAGTCTACTGAAGGTTTCTATGAGAACAGCACACGGCCCCGAAGCAGAAAACAGCATCACGTGTGCCAGCTTACACTTTCCTCCACAGATGTGCACAGCACTTCAGGGTGATGGTGAGCAGGAGAACTACGTAAAAACATCCAGCTCTAGGCCATTAACCTCTCCAGTGCAATGGATCTTGAAAGGAATACGTTATCCCAAATCCGTGGGATTATCCAAAGTTTCTCCAACTTCTTCCAAAAGAGAATAAACTCAATGCAATTTGGTTAGAATGCCAGTTTCCTCAAGAAACTGAGCTGATACTTCAGATAAAAATAGCAAGATCCTCGTAAAATGAAAATTCAACTGCTTTGTCACCACTCTGTTAATCATTTTATGAAGAAAAAAGGCATTGTTACAATGGCTCAAAATCGTTCCTTTAGTGAGCAGTAGAACTGGTCAACAGGGTGTTGCTCCCTCTAGCTGGCAAAGGTCTTCCCCACATCCTCCTTCCCTTTGTATTTCCTCTTGCCATGTGTGAAGGGTATATATCTGTACTTTATCATGTGCTGCAAAGAGAAAACATCAAGTGTTGAGGCAAGAAGCTTAGGGAATATTTAGACAAGATGTTCTATAATGCACATTGTCCCCTAGAAAGGCAGTTCTTAGTAAAGGTAATGAAATAGCTAATCCTACACCAGTTTAAATCTAAATAGGTGTATGAGATCAGTCTCACAAATCTCAAATTTGGGTGTACCCAACAACTCATACAGTACAGTGTCCCTGACTGAGGGACCACAGGAAACTGGACAGAGCACAGAGGAACTAATTCTTTACTACCCTTTAATCTTAAATTTCCCACTCAAATCACAGTTCCCATCCAAAATTCTGAATGTCTGGGAAAAAAAAATAGCTTTTTAAAATGCCAATAACTAACTTGTTAAAATGGTCAGGATGAGTTGTCTATGTTCTGCTTCCTCTTTCCCTCATTTACTTTCTTGCACCAACTCGTCAGAACTTCCCTTTTCACCCACCAGAGGTTGTACCACACCTCTTCATTAAAAATAGCCACAGTTAGGACAGGAAGTGGATGAGAACCTGCCTAAAGACCTGATCTTGCATTCTAAAATCAAAACCTTGTGAAAGCGAGAATAAAAGCTGCTCAGTGCTGCAGATGTACAACACAAACAACTCATGTCCAGGTGCTGGCTGCTGGAGCTGCTGCAGGACCAGAGGTGTGTGCAGCACATTTCCCACCTGAACGGCCAAGGGCACGGCCAGGCTGGCACAAAGCTGCACCTCCTGCCCCCACAAAAGCTGCTCCCTGCTGCTGGAGAGTTACCTTGATTTGCCTCTTCATAGTGATGCAGAAGAGCATGATGAAGTACATCACCAGGATGGGCCAGAACACAGGCACGTTGAAAGCCTCGAAGAACGTACACGCCATGGCAACCAGGATTCCTTTGGTGGCAGAGTGCCTGGAGAACAACAGCCACAATTAATCCTTCCAGCCCAGCTACCACTCATTAGAGGCAGAGATTTATATTTTTCAAAACCAGAGCACGGGCAGACGGTTCCACTCACCAGAATTTGAATTCTGGGAGCCTTCTAATGAAAGGCCGAAATTCTTCGTTTTGCCTTGTAGGTAAGGAAGGACCATCATCTGAAAATAACAGGGAAAAAACCAAACCACAAACCCCCTCACAGTAGCTTTCCACAATATTCAGACTCCTGATTTTTTTTTTACTTTTTATCTTAAAAAAACCCTAAAAAAAAAAAATCACAAAATGAATCCACACCCAATTTCCACTGTTACACTTAGATCCCAGTTACAGTTTAATGTAACTAAGCACTGATTCCCCAAAAGAAAATAAGGAACAGAAATGAGTGCCAGGTCACTATGGGGAGAATTTAAGTCACATAAACCTCCTTTCAGAACACAGAAAACTAATGCAATATGGAATATGTTCAAGTCCCACGTAAGAGAGGACAAATTTTATGGTAACTCTTGATGTGAAGCTGCACAGATTTTCTCCAAGTCTAAAAAATACAACGTCCTGCTGAAGTGGAACATCTTTACACGACTTTATCAGCCCAAGGGGTCTGGAAGCTTGACTAAGTTCTGAACTATGGCAAAATGAACCTTTTATCATACCTGAGTCTTCCATTAGAGAGGGGTCTACCTTTGGCGACAGGAAAGCTATGAAGAGGTTTAGGTGGTAGATTCCCAAGGCATATGTCACAATGTACCAACCCTGCACAGGGAGGGAGGAACAGCCACAGTTAAAGTCTTCCTGAAAGACATTTGCTGATCCTTCCTTTTTAACAAGGTTAAACAACCTGGGTTCTTTGCTTCCTTGAGAAGCTTTTCTACATCCTTGCCTTAACTGAAAGGTTTCTGGACTAGAATATTAACAACATAAAAATAAAAATATTAACAATTCTGACAATATTAACAATATTAAATAAAAACATTAACTATTCTCACCTATCAAAACAAGTCTTAGAACACAAGAGGAGTGCAAATCCCTCATGTACACAAGAGCTGCTCTCTCTTCACATTATCCAATTTACCTTCTACCATGAGCTAAACGACAGCACACGTGATTCTAAATTAACACCACACTTCAAAAATGCTCTTAGCAGGAAACACAGGCCAGGAGTGATAAGTAAAAATCCTTTGGCAGTAACTGCAGTGCTCACCTGCAGTAAATAAACTCTAATCATGTAGATAAAGCTCAGCCCCAGCGTTACAATCCATCGCACGGCGGTGTAGGGGGTGGATTTGTCTAACCAGGACTGGTAGATCTGGGAGGAAACAAGGGGACATGTGAAATACAGGAGGCACAATGAGCACAGTTCATTACAGAGCAGCATTGGCAAAGACAAGCCTTTGGGAAGGACAGTAACATGAAACATCTGTATTCTTCATTAATAAACTGAATCACACATAACTGTACTTTGAAAAGTTCCATGTTTTTATGAAACCCCTAATGCTTGGGGCATTGTAAAGCAATTTAATATTTCTGTATCTCATGCAAGTTACTTTCCTTAAGATGAATTTGACCTGAAATGTGAAGTCGCTCCTTGTTTTTGACAACATATATTTTCACTGTGCAGTGTCACACATACACCCCTTAAACATCCCAGTAAGCTACGTGTAATAACATTTATCAGTTTTTAAAGGCTTCAGAAGAAATCTCTCGTACAGATTTTAGCATTTCAACAACTCATCCAAAAAGTAATGAGCTTAAGGAGCCACAGTGAGATCTACTCCTAAAGCAGTCAGAAAAATCCTTCCCCAAACCAACCTGTCCAAGTCTTGAGAAAAACCTATAGACCACGGAGGGTTTTCCATGCACAGACTCCCCAATGCTGTCCCCTTCTGACATGGTGGCTGTGGAAACAAAACACAGGACACAGGGAACACTGAGACCCAAAATCTCAGCTCAGAAAGCTTTAAAGCACATTCTCTGAACCAGCATTTACACACAATGTTCTTTTGGCTTGCACTGTTTGAAACAAGTATTTTGAATGAAGTATTCTCAAAGAGAGGACATCTACGCAAAAATGAATTAAATTCCCTAAAGTAATTGTCCAAGACAGCAAAGAACAGGGTGTTTTACAAAGGCAAGGCAGGATGCAGTCCATTCTGGGAGGGAAATCAAGAAACCCACAGAGAAATGCAGGAAGGAGCCTGGTTGGGCATCCCCTTGCTAAGGCAGAGGCCGAGTTACAACATCTAAACAGTGAGACACGACCTGCAGCACCTCCCTCCTGCCCCCTCAGTCTCCAAAGGCAAAGAACAAAACCAAAATAAATATATATATATTGTTTTAAAGTTGCTTTGGATTTTAAATGCTCAGTAACCAGACAGTGAACAAGGAAGTTCAGGACTGCACATCAGTGCTCTCAGACTCTGCCAAAGCACCAGACCCGGAACCTTGCTCACACTAGAAAGAAGGCAACGAGTTTCTCTGTCTCTTGAGCATGAAGAGCTGAGCAGCAGCAGGAAAGTTTTCTGCAGGAGCAAAACTGTGCAGTCAAAGGGCCCAAACTCAAAACATTAACCAAGGGGGTTATTTTTCAGTCCACGCTTCTGCTACCAATTTAAGAGCTTTATTTTCCTTATCAGTTGAGTTTAACTGGGTTTTACAGCTCACTTCAAGGTACAGGCCAAATAAACTCGATTCCAAACAGAAACATTTTGCCACATCACCGAAAGCAATCCCTGACATTACTTCCTGGAATCCTCATTTGTGGGTGGGACTATGTAACCCTGGGATACTGGGAGCACTTTCAGCCCTACTCAAGAGCCTCGGAGGATAATAAAGCTGAATGGAACATGAATAAATTAAAAAACCAGTAAATTATCTCAGATGCTGCAATACGAGTGATTGCTGCAGAACATTTGAGACCAAGGACAATCTGGGGAGGCACAAAAACTTAAAGTTGTGTATTTTTCCCGTAAACATCTGAAAACTACATCCTATGGAATCATTAGGAAGCAGAAAAAAGGAGTCCTGCTACACTTCAAAAGCTAAGAGGTTTCATCAGGAGGCTCCAGGAGCTGAGTCCACTTTAATTCAAGCTAGAACTGAAAAGAAAAAAATAATCAAATAGAAACTTATACAATATACAGACTTTTCCACTACAGGCAAAAGGAAGTGATTATTCTTCTCCCCACTCTCTGCAGGGCAGAAGTTACTCAGCCTTCTAAGCTGAGCATCATTTTGTGCTTTATTCTGGTTTTCCCTCACAGGAAAGAATTCCTTCCCAATATCCCATCTCTCCCTGCCCTCTGGCAGTTTGAAGCCGTTCCCCCTTGTCCTGTCCCTCCAGGCCCTTGTCCAAAGCCTCTCTCCATCTTTCTTACAGATGTAACATAAATTCACTGTTCAGCACGAGGAGCTGTGACAACCCTTCAGCACAGCCAACAATCAGAAAATCACACTCACATTAATACAACAAACGAGTGAATAGGTCACTGCCAGCAGAACTGAGGCTGCTGCTAAACCTAAACCATGTTAAAGCAGTTTCCTCTGCTGAAAACACCAGGCAGGTGAAGGCAGGACCTTAATAGATGACCTTTTCACCACAATTGTCATGGTAATATCCCTACAAACGTGATCGCTGAGTGCTCAAAAACAGAACCTGGGGCAGTAAAAACATTCACTTTCTGCGGTGACACACAGACGTGCCGAATTTCCAGAGAGCTCTGATTATGAGACAGGTTTTTCTTGAAGTTAAAATACAAACGGAGGACACCGGCAGCAAACCCACACTCCTGCTCGCACAGCCTTCCTTATCTCGTAGAGGAAACACCTCTGAAGAGCAACACGCTCGAGTGATTTACTGTAACAGGGTGAACGGACAACCACGCTGGTGGCATAGGTTGGGTTTTTCACGCTAAAAAAAGACACTGTTTCATTTTATCCGTTCCGGCAGCAGCCGAGCAGCACCTGCGGCTCTCGGGGACTTCCCAGGCCTGGGCTGGGCTCAGCCCGGTCCAACGAGCGGGGAGCGGCTGGAGCGGGGCCGGCACAGCGGGGACACGGCCCGGGAGGCCCCGGGAGGCCTCGAGCCCGCGCAGCCCCCGCACCCCGGAGGAGCCGCTCGCCCCGGGCTCTGCCCGCCCGCCCAGGGGTGTCCCGGCCCGCAGTGCCCGCCCGCGGCCCCGCTCAGCCCCGGGCGGCCCCAGTACTCACAGGCGACCGGGCCGGTCCTTCCTCCGCTCCCGCCCCTCCACACACCCGATATGGCGGCACCGTCGGGACGCGCTTCCGCTTCCGGGGCTGGGGCGGGACGAGCCCGAGTGCGGCCCCGCAGTTGGCCCCGGGGGCAGCAGGGCGGTCCCGGCGGGGAGGCGGGAGGGCGGTGAGGACCGTGAGGGCGGGCGGGAGCGGGCAGGGGACGGGCGGGGCGGCACCGGCGGGGACCGAGCGCCGACCGGGCCCGCCCCGCTGCCCTGAGGGGGCGCCCGGCCCCGCCCCTCGCGCCGGGACAGCCAATGGGCAGCGGCCACTGAGGGCGGGGGCGGGCACGCGGCCAATGGCGGGACGGCGGCAAGCGGGGGGGCGGGGCTGAGGGCGGGGTGGGGCCGGGCCGACCCCGAACGGAGCCGATCCCGAACCGAGCTCAGCCGAACTGAGCCGAACGGAGCCGAACTGAGCCGAGCCTGAACCGAGCCCAGCCGAGCTCAGCCGAACGTAGCCCGACCCGAACGGAACCCGAACGGAGCCGAACAGAGCCGAGCCCGACCCGAGCGGGGCCGAGCAGAGCCGCCTCACGACATGAGGCCAAAAGGTGTTTAAGGGATTTTAAAGTTTTAAGGATTCCAGTGTGTTATTCCATGAACACGTGAACGCTTAGGAATGAAAATCAGTAGGAGAAGATGAGAAATAGTCGTTAGAGACAGAGGTGACACAAAGTCCCCACACGCTGTGGTGGGTTTGTCCCGGTGCCACAGAAACACTGACAAACAAACGGGGGGGGCCCTCGAATTTATTACAATTTATCCTCATTTATTCCCCTCACTGCTCACGGGCTGGTCTGTACAGTTCTGTACCTCCGCTGGGCACCACTGGGCGTCTCCCCAGCACCTCTTTTGGGGCGGAATCGGTAAATTCTTCAGGCTCGGTGGCTGCTCTGGCACTGCAGCACTTGGGACTAAAGTTCACACTCAATATGTGCTCAAAAGTGACAACAAGAAATCCCGACACTCCTGAATATTGATTTAGTATTTATGTTATGCAAATATATGTATATATTTATGTATTTTGTACATATATTAATGTTATATATAACGATATAAATATGTAGATATATCAATATATAAATAAATTATATACTACTATATATGCTAATAAAAATATACAAAATATATATAATATATCCATAGGTATATATAATAAATACATATTTATCTATTTACACATATTACATATATTTACACATATATGTGTGTATATATATATATTATTATATATGACTTAAAAGACACCCCCTTGATGCAAGTGATCCCTCAGCACATACTGCTTTCAAATTATATGGCATAACATGAAACAATAAAAACATATAAATATTTTTTATTTCCAGGGAAAATAACAGGTTAAAGTTCCTTTTTAACCTCGTTAGATTTATTTATTTATTTATGTACATACTTACTTACTTATTATTTAACCTGTTCCCACAGATTTATGGAAGAGCTAACCAGCCTTCTGGGGAGGATCTAAGACAAACCTGTGAGCTGCACCTTGCAGGTGAGTGATTCAGCCATGGAATTCTGCAATTTTAGCCTCTCCCCTGCTTTGATGAGCTGTTGTCAATGAAAACCTGATAAAAACTCTGTGATCAGTTAATCTGTGGGTTTGTGTGCACAGGATTTAATAAACACCAGTTCACACCAGTCCATTCCCACCCGCTGGGGTAATGGATCAGTGCACACTGCAGTCCACCAAAAATCAGGGCACACTTCCAGCAAAACACGAGCCCACATCGTGTGGAATAAACTGTAAATATGTGAGAGCTAATTAGAGTCAGGGAATCCTGGAATGCTTTGGGCTGGAAGGGACCTTAAAACTTGTCATTAGAGGAATTATGTCCGGGCAGTGCAGGGGACGCAAACCTGGTCATAATACAGATGGTAAAACTTGGTTGGTAGCACAGAAAAGGGCAAATTTTTAAGTGAAGGATCTGAGAATTCTGTCTGCTTCGTCCACGGAAGGCTTTGCACGTGAGATTTTGAAATCCGTTTCGTTGGTCAGAATGTCAGATGTTACTGCTGCTCAGTCAGTGTACCCAGACATCTTACAAAGAGCTCCATGCTTGAAAACTGTGTAAAACTGTAGGAATTTGGAAAAAATCTGGGTTGGCTGTTTTGTTTTGTTTTGGTTTTTTGCCTTTACTGAAATAGTACCTTGGCCATCCTGAAGTAATCTGCTGGAACAAAGAGAACACGGGCAAATATTTCGAGCCCCAGGGTACCCCAGCATTGCTGCTGTGGGGTGCAGAGCAGATTGAACCATGGCATTAATGCTGAATTTGTCCTCAGTTTTAACTGCAGCAGTGTCAGGGCTGGATTTTTAGATCAGTCTGGCAAGTGGCAGTTTTTAGTGAGTGGATGCTGTCAGGTAATAGCACGTTGGAGTCTGGGAACCTTCAGAGGTTCAGGTCGATGAAATGTCCAATAAACAAGCAATAATTACAACTGTCAACAGAGGAGTCCCAATAATAACAAACAGCTCTGATTTATCTCCTGCTTAACCATAAAGCTGATTTCACATTGGGCAAAAATGTTATGAAGAGGTGCAAGATACAAACTACAGCTGAATAGTAGGGGATGTGAAACAACACAAAGTGCCTGAGAGCTGCTTTTAAAAATAAATAAATGAACAAATCCCAGTGACCTGTGGTGGCCTGTCTGGTTTTCCTGCATTTGGATGTGCACACATTTGAGAATGAAGGGGAACAATGACACGTGAATGAAGTTTGCAGAGGTTAATGAAGTAAAACACTCATTTCTGCCATGAAAGGGTTTCCTCTCTGTGATGTCTCCTCACCTCCCAGGAAGCAGATGCCGTGTTCCCCCCTGTCCCTGTCCCTGTGTGTTCTGGCTGTGTTTGCTGTTCCCCCTCCCCAGAGGGAGCCCTGCTGTGGGATGCACCTGTGAACAGGTTCGGTTCTGGTGCAAATCATTTAAATTTCTGGAATTTCAGTTACTCTGAATGATGCTGGATGCGAGTGGATAACATGAAATCTGAAGATACAATAAGCCTTGACCATGATTATACTTGCAATACAATGATGTGTGTTATAAAGATATAAATAATGCTGTTGCTGATATAAGGGCCTTGAATGAGTCTCCCCACTAGTAAGTGCTGAGCTCTACTTTAATTGCTTGTGGAGGGCACCACTAAATTCTGTTTAGTAAGAGACTACCCTGAGTACAGCTGCATGTGAATTTCTGTAGTTCATTTACTACGGTTTAGTTGTTTTCTTAGAAGTAGTTGTTTCAGATGAATAAATCTGTAACATCTCAGGTTTTTCAAACACAAAGTGATTCATGCCAACCTGTTTTCATAGGCTGCTGCAGAAATGAATTAATATGATAATGTGACTCTGTGAAATTACTACTGTTCATGTACTAAATGTTCTTATTTATTACCCATAACATTTAATTGTAGTTTAAATAAATTCCATATAAACACATTTACTGCGGAGTTTAGAAACAATCCACAATTATACTGTGCATTTACAGGAACAAATTCCCTATCACTGATTCCTGGGAGAGGAGGATTTCTGGGGTTGATACTGAGCTGCTGATAAACAGCTTTGCCTTCATCAGTTCCTGTTTGTCATGAACTCTTCATAGAATCCAAAATGGTTTGGGAGGGAAGGGACCTTAAAGCTCATCCAGTCCCACCCCCTGCTCTGGGCAGGGACACCTTCCTCTGTCCCAGGTTGCTCCAAGCCCCTTCCAACCTGGCCCTGGACATTCCCAGGGATGGGACATCCCTTTCTATTTTGTCTCTCTCAGTAACTTGCAGTGGCTCTGTGTCTGTGGCATCCCGTGTCTGGGAATCACAGGAAACACAGGACCTTGCTAAAGCACGAGGATTTTGGTGTGTTTAAAGCAGAATTTCCAGTTCTCGTTGAAAATCAAACCCCAACACAAACAAAACCCTCCTCAGCGTAACTCAGCCCATCACTGGGAGCCTGGGGCCTTTCCCCTTTGCCCCTTTCCTGCTCCCTTTGGGCACTGGTGGCTCTTTTCCTGGAGGCCCCGGTGTCTCTGCGGGTGTTCACGCCTTTGTCTCTCTGCAGAAATGTGTGATGGAGAGATAGTGCTTGTGTGGACGTCAGCATTTCCAACCCTTGCATGTGTTGCATTGCTAAGCAACTTTTAGCAACACTTCTCCCGCGTCCTTATGCCATCTGGAAAAGAGGATTAGACAAGGAAATGTGCCAGGGAGAGACAAAGGCACATGTAAGAAAGAGGTGGCTTAATTACTTGGGAGGATGAGTGACATTAATAGCAGGCAATCAGCAGAAGTGATTGAAAGCAGGCACAGTGCTTCCCAGGTAGTGAGGAGGAACCTCTGGGAAAGGTGGCATCTTTTATACCCCCTGGCCTTTCCCCTCCCTGCAGGGAGCTGAACCCCAGTGCTGATGCCCAGTGAAGGCCCCTGTGATTTCATGGATAGTTTGGATGGAGCTCCAGTGACAGTGAGTCTCTTCTAGACCCTCTTCCAGTTGTTTTGTACACCCTGGATAACTGGCTGCCTGCTGCTTGAAAGTCCCTTCCACCGAGGCAGAGGAGGTTGTGGAATGCCAGTGGAGTGTGGAGCTTGTGCACATCAGTTCCCAACAGTCCTGCTGTCCTGGGATAACTGCTGGGGATGGTTTGAGGGGATGGAAGGGATAGATGTGGTGTCAGAAGGGTATTCTGTCTTTGGTGTCATCTTCCAGCACACCCGTAACTGCTAAAGGTGCAAACAGAACTTTGACTAAATCCATCTGGAGCTTCAGCTGGGTTCACACACATTAGAGAATTATAGGAGCACTTTTTTGGTACCTCTGCTGTTACCACACAAAAAGCCAAATATCCAACTTAGTAGAAGAATGACCACTTCAGATTTTAAATATTTCCCTTCTCTGGTTCCTTATGCAGTCTAACATTGGAAGAATGTTGCCTGACAGCTGAGCAGGATTTAGTACCACATAAAACCAGCGAGGTTTGTCACTGAGTTGTTTTACTTCCCATACCTGGACTTTTGACTGCACCTTGCCCACTGTCTGATTATTTCTGTGCCAGTTGTGACTCTGAACTCTCCCAGTGATATGGAACAATCCACACGAAGGTTCAGTGCCAGCTCTGTGCTGCAGGGTGGTTTTTACACACGCTTTGGAACAGAGCTGTGGACCACAATGTGCAATCCTACACTTGCTCCTCCCAGCTGGAGTGAAACCTGTGCTCCTGCTGTGCCCTCTGCTCCCTGACCCTGTGTCAGTCCATGGCAGTGAAATGGGGGCTGTCAACTAATCACCTGAAGGTCGTGTTGGGTGTCAAAGGGGACCCTGGAGACACTGCACCTTCCTCATGACGTCACTCTGGGTTGCAGTTACGTGGGCAAGGTTAATGTTGCTGGAGAATTTAATTGGCTCATTCCTGAGATTCCCTGGTATTTGGCTCTGCTGCCTTAGGAGTCTTTAAACTTTTCTGCAAAGGGAATACCTTGGGTGAAATGCAGACTGGATTTAAATAACCAAGGCTTTTTTGAATTGAATTTGGTACACTATTTCACTTTTCACAACCTTTAGAAGCAAAATAATGTGTGATTCTGTATGTGACAAAGCAGTTATTCATTCTTGCCATGTAATTTAATGCAATGTTCTATATGAACTGAAGGGCTTCACATAATAGTATCCCACAGTAACAAACCTTGGGCAAGAAATGTTTGATTCTCCTCCCTTTCCCCTTTCGAGGAGTGCCACATAATCCTTGGTTGTTGTGTGGTCTCCTATTCAACTTCTCACAAAAATGTTGGAAGGGTATTTATAAAAAGCCTTGAGGACCACCCACTTTGCTATTGAAATTTGGCTGAAATAATCCCTTCTTTATAATTTAGCTGTGGTGTTGTCGAAATTTCGGTTCCATGTGGGTTTGTGTTTAAAGGGGCAGTGGGGAAATGACGTCCTGGATGGACAGGGAGCTGTGGCCAATTGTTGTGGTGACACCTGTGATGGGCTGGGGCTCAAAGGCTGGCTCAGACCCTCATTGTGCTCTCCAGTTATTAACAGGGCTTGGACATAATGCCTTGGTTGTCCCTCTTGTGATGAATATGATCTGACTGTGGTGTTCAGCATCCTCTGAGTTCTCAGCTCTCCCAGAACAGCTCCCTCTCTGGAGCAGGAGGGACAGAGACCTTTCCTGGGGTGAGGGAGCTGCTCATTCAAAGGAAATGCAGAACTGCAGCGAGGTGTCCAGTGTTCTTGTAACGGATTTTTATTCCTGTGATGAGAGGGTGGGGTTTTTTGAGTTTAATAATGGAGATTTTTAATTTTAAACTGAAAGCATTTTGGAATTAAAAAGTTGGAAGGACAGGAAAAGAACAAGCTGTGAGTGTGTGTGCATGGCCTGTGTGTGTATGGGAGAGTAATCCCAGTAAATTCTGTCCTTGCAAACAGTCAAGAATTGCTCAGCAGGTTCTGGTTTGGTAAGCACAGAGCAGGAATGAATCCCATCCCACTGCAGAGCCATGGACTCCCCTGCTGCAGGGTGAGCTTGTCTGATCCAATTGACTCCTGTGTGAGGGGACTGTTGGCACAGTACACACGGTCCCAACCCGAGCACAGCTGGTCAAGAGGTGCTCACAAGTACATTTTTGGATTGCCTCACTCGGATATGAATGTATCACCTCAAAGGAAATGATCCAAAAATCTTGAAATCCAGCATGTGTGCATGTACTCTTGGTGTCAGGCAGCAAAACACATGGAATGGAACTCAGAAGGACAGATCTGTGCAGCAGCACAGCCCATCTAAAGAATATTTGCATGTCAGAATCTCTACTGTGGGATGTTAATACTCCCAAAATTAAATATTTAATAACAACAATCAGAGGAATATCATGCACCTGATTGATTTATTTCCACCTTTAATACTAGACATGCTTGTAATTCTAGGTCACATTTTCTGAACCCAGAATAAAAATGTTTGGTTTTCGAAGCATTTCCTGTAAAGGAATAATTTTGTGTAGGTTTCAAAAGTCTCACAGTAAAGTACTTCTTTAATCCAGCCAAAGTTGATAGTAATCAAAATTCATAGCAATGTTCAAACCCTCTGGAATGTGGGGATGGTCTGTTCCATGATTAGTTAGCAGATGTTAACTTTAACAGGCCCTTTTTTCTGGCACTGTGAGCTGAACAATAAGGAATTGAATAGGTCTTGAAGAAATCGCTACACAATCATGGGAGTATTCTCTTCAGATTACTATAAGGATATATTTGAAGAGAGGAAATTTGTTCCTCTCCTGTTCATTGGGTACTTAGAAGACTTAATTTTCCCTTTTCTCGGCAGTGCAATCATTTACATTCTGCACTAAGAAAGCATGATATTCCTGTTTATTGCAAAAACTTAATTGTTTTTTAAATCTTTTTAAAATGCCTTTTTGAGGTTATTCACAGGACTTCAGTTTAAACTTCTAGATAAGCATTGCAGGCAGAATGATAACTTAGCTTTGGGGAAGGAAGTGCCTTCATTAAAGGGAGTGAATTTCTCTTCTTCCCATCCCTCTGGGAAGACAGGTTTGCTTTGCCACTGCCCAGGAGTGAGGAGTGGGGGAAAGGAGTGCAAGAAACAATCCCATGAGGGCCCCACACCAGGGCAGGGGATGTTCCCAGGGGGAACTGCAGCCTGTGGAAAGCCCAGGCAGAAGCAGCTTCTCCTGCCAGGAGCTGTGGGTTGTGGAGGAGCTTTGCTGGAGCAGGGAACACGTGAGGAGGGAGGAGCAGCAGGGAGGGGATGTCCTGGACCCACCACAGCCCCCATCCCTCAGCCCAGACCCTTGAGTGGGGAGGGACAGGAGCTGGGAGTGCAGGGATGAGGTTTTACACTCAGCAACTTCACCTAAGTTTGTAATGTTGTGCCACAGTAACAGTGAGAGGTAATTCATAGATAGTTGGGACATACTCACTATTTGTTTGTTGCTCTTTTGGTGATCAGCTGTGAATAAACATGGTGTGGAAATCGGGGCTGGCATCAGAAACTGCCCAATCCCATCCAGGTCTGCAACCAACCTTGAGCTCCTTGGAAAGGACAGAAGGAAGCACTGCTTTTATCTGCTGTGCTCGAGCAGTGGGGCAGAGACAACTTCATTCTATTTGCCTTGAGTAGTATGTGTGTAGAGTAACCCAAAACCAGGCCTCATAAATTACAGCAAATGTGCAAGTGGTACTCCCTAAAAATAGTGGCAAATACCTTTTTGAGATGCTGGGGAGTTTTTGTGATTGTCAAATATAATTTTATAATACAATATTCAACCCTTAAAGAGTGCAAGCTGTTCACTGCCCTCCCTTGCCCCACCTGGTGGCTCCTGACTATTCAAGGAGGGCACAGCAAGTTCTGTCTGCAAAAATTAGGACCATAAAAATCATCCTTCTAAATACTGATTTGTAATCCTAAATTAATAATTGGTTTCTGAAGTATTGAAGTCTCTGGAAGCTGCTGAGTGTGTTAGTACTTCTAAGAAGCCAAGAACCTTTAAATCTCACTGAAACTTGTTTCAAAAATCTCACCCAGCATTTGGTTTCTCTTTATATTTTTACAGCAACATTGTTCTTTTCTTCCTTGTCAAGGATAATAGCTGATGTCAGAATTGTAAATACTCCACAATAATTATTTGAAGTGCAGAACCAGATGAAATAGACCCTACAGTGAAATATTTCTTTGAAGCTGTGAAACTTGATTCTTTGTTTATTAGGAAAGTCACTGCTTTAACTTTGTACAGCATTTCAAAAGACTTGGAAAACACAAGGAGTAATTTAAATGAATTCTAAACCCCCATTTGTCAACTCCATCTCCAGTCTGACACAATCTAATAGACTTAAGTTGTTGGAGAGGTAGTTTTCAATATGATGCTTCATGTATGTTTTCTGCTGGATTCCCAGCTGTAAATTCAATATACTGAGCACCTAATGGGGTCATGGTGATTTCTTCCTTATATTTGGACTTATCTAAGATTTAAAACCTATCAGCACAAACAAACACAATTGTCAGAACTCCTTTCTCTCCCTGGCTCTGGGTGTATAATCTGTCTTTTGACATGTGTTGCATCTGGAAGCCGGGAACCGAAATCTCCTGTTTCTGTCATTAGCAATTCTGGATTTGCAGTGGCTGATTTGCCATTCCCGGAGGGAGACAGAGCCAGGATCTGGATCTGACACCCAATGTAGAGCAGGAGATGCTTGGAGCAGCCAGCATGGGGAGTAAAGATAATGGATTAGTTGACTGCTCAGCTTTTTAGTTAACTGAGAAAGGAAAAAATATCTTTGCACAGCAGTAAAATAACTCAGGAATATAAGAAACAACCTTTGTAATACAAACAGGCATCTTCTTAGTGATTTTTTTTTTTTTTAGCAAAGTGCTGAATTTCTCATAAAAAATACAAACAAAATAATTTTAGGACATTGATTCTATTTTACAAGAGAAATCTTTCCCTCCTGGGGTTTCCTTTCAGTTATTTTCACCAAGCAAAGCATAGTGGTGTGCAGTAAGATCAAAAGAGTTTAAGTTAATCATTTCTACAGTCTTAATTCTTTTACCAAGAATGAAGTAGGGACTAAAACTTGAATCTGGAGCCCAGACTTTATACCCTTCACTGATGTTCAGAAACGCTGCTGGTACTTCACACACTTCCAGTAACAACTTTGACATGTGAAACTGGTCCCAGAAGTACAGCAGCTCCAGGACCTCAGACTGTGGGAGTGCTGGTTTCAGGGAAAATTGGGAATATTCAGGCACATAGGCTTTTATGTCCATCCAAAGCCATTTCCCCATTTTACAAAGGATTCAAGCCGATGGTGGGGGCAGAAATGTTTCTTTTTTTCCTGATTTAATGTTCTGTCTGATTTGTCATTGGTGGTGGTTGAGCAGCTGCTTTGACCTGGGAAATCCTTTGGTGCTGGAGTGACAAGTTCCAGCACTGCCACTGTGACCAGGGAGAAGCTGAGTGTCAAACCCCCATTTTCCCTCCAGAAACACCTGATTTGCCTTGTTCTGTGAAGATTCTAAAGGTGGAGGGTTTGGCTTCTGTTCACTCCTGTTGTGAGATTCGGAACACGGGAATTCCCAAAGTCTCTGTGTCCATAACACACGTTCTCCTGATGCCCTGACTGCAGCAAGAGCTTTAAGAAAAAACCCAAAATACCCCTGGCCATGTAAGAAAATCAGCAGAGTTGGTGACTTGGATGTGAAGTTTCAAATGTGATGCTCCCGAGGAAGGTTTTGGTGGCCGGGGCTGCAGAGGGGACTGTCCCACCTGTGTGACTGGGGGAAATCAGGGAAAAACAAGGCATTGCTTTTGCAATCCCTGAGCAAATCCTGTCTGTGACTCATGAATTTAATCAATTAGAAGCAAAATATCTTGTGACTCTCTGGATGGGGCACCATATGTTGCAACAGAAAAAGAGCACTTCAGGAGGAGGCATTTTGGTGTTTTTGGAAAGATGACATTGCAGAGAAAATGTAGAAAATGTGGTTTGCTTTAAATATTAGGACTTTTTTGTTAAGGTATTAATTATTCTCCGAGACCTTTTAGAAAAGGTATTAAGGACTGCCTAAAGTAGGATTAGATGCACTGCTAAATGGGCTCAGAGCAGCAATTTCCCCTCAGTTGTTTCAGTTTCCCCCTCTGATGGGAGCAGTGCGTGCCTGGTGGGGAACGTCCTCCTCCATATTCCTGATGTTATTACAAGATATCCCAGTGTAATAAAGAAAACAATTCCTGGGCACTGATAGCAGTGACATAATGTTGCTGCTGGTCCAGGTCTCTGTAATGCCTCTGGTTTCCATTTGCTCCATATCATCACATTTCTGCTGCATCAGCTGAAATATTTTTCATATTTCTGGACTGAGGAACGTTATTGTCCGACGGGTCTTAAATTGAGGGGAATTTACAGGACTCAGGAACAAGCTTTCAATTGAAACCAGGGCTGGGAGTGCACGGAGCTGGGGGATGAGGCCAACTCAAACATCTCCCTGGGTCCCTGTGCAGAAGACTGGAGCTGTAAAAAGTTCAGGTTTTGGCTCCTCCTTTTTTTAGGTCCAAGTGCTTGGCCTTAAGTGTTCCACCATCTAATTCCAAATGATCACTATTTGGTGCTTTTTCATCCTTCACCCGCTAACTCCACCAAGTTTCACTAAAAATTCATCTCATGGAGGTCCTTCTGCGAGGGTTCATTCCCAAGGGATGGGTTCCCTCCTCTCACAGTTGTGAGGATCCCAACATCAGTTATATGCTGTAATATCCGTGTTTAAAACTGATAGCACTGGACCTGAGTGGGGAACCAAACCCACTCAGGGGATGCAGCAACTGCTCCTTTCAGTTGGTCATTTAAGCAGAAGGACCAACAGCTCAGACAGACCTACCTTAAAATCCCTGGCTGAGCAGGACTCAAGGCACACCAGACTGCATTTCCCAGAGTGGAGCTCATGGGATTGTAGGCAGTTTGTTTGACAAAAAAGGGAACAAAAAAGGGCTGCTCTTCACATCATCATGTCGTAGCTCTGAGCTAACAAAAAGTTGACTGGACCCATAAATTTAATCACATAAACAATGTTTTAATGGACTAAAACCGTGTGCCTGGGCAAAAATGTCCTGTTTTCTCCCCGCTATTTCTTCATCCAAGAAGCCCTTTTTAGACTATTTGACAAAAGTGGATGTGTAATTGAATTCAGGAACAGCATCAGATGACACACAGGCTGTCATATGTTAGTCAAAAAAAAAGAAAAATAGTTACCATAACAACTGACTCACCACTTGTGTTTCCAAGAGGGAGAACATCTTAAAGGAGAATGCCACAGGTCAGTCCCCTGTGTGTTTGTGCTGTCAGGGGATGGGCAGGAACATTGTTTTCATGGGTGCCAGGAATGAGGGGGGGGTTCTTGCTCAACTAAGGATTTGGTACCAGAAATAAGATTGTGCTTCTTAGATGGTCATGTCCATAACTGGAAGCAACAGCAAATAAGTATGTTTAGAAACAAAATGAAAGGTCCCGAGTACTGGATTTTCCAAACATATTGGGGACCACTCTTTTTTTTCTGTTAGAAATCTGCTTTTACTTTTCTTTGGTTCATTGTTGAGGACCTGAACCTGCTCATGTCTGAGGTATAGGAGTTTTACCTTTGACATCTGTGTTTGCCTGATCAAGCCTTAACATGATTTATTTTGTATTTTGTGTCAGCCCCTCTGAGCCAACTTCAAAGCCACTTCCCCAGACGTGTTTCCTGCGTCTCCACTGAAGCCCTTGGTGCTAAAACTCTTGACATCATCACTAGAAGTAGCCTGAGGATCATCAGAGTCTTCTTTGAAGACTTGGTATTAATTTCCACTACAGACAAATATTCTGCTGAAAAAAAGGTTTTGCCTCTGCCCCCTCTGTCCTGCGGGCAGTGATAAATAAAGAATTGCTGCAAAATCAGATTACTTTTAATCTGACATTTCATACGTTCTGCTGGGTGAGGGCAAAGGGAATCACAGAGTCGTTGAGGTTGGAAAAGACCTCAATGGAGTGATTAACCCTCTGTCTGTGCAGAGAGTTTATTCTCTCTTCTACCTGGACTTCTGAAATCCTTAATATGATGATCCTGTGACTGAGGGGTCAGTGCCCCACCCGTGTGTGTGAATGTGGATATGTGTGCTGGGGCTGTTTAGTGTAAAACACCCAAGTTACTCCAGCTGGGATCCCACCCCTCAGACACCTGTTACACACTGGGAGCCCTACAGAACTGTGGGTAAAAAGCAGGAATTCTGACAAGCCCCTGGCAGCCCTGGGTTGCAATAGTGGCCACATAATTTGTGACATTATTAGAGTTCAGCGGAGTGCAGGAACTCCTGGCTGATTTTGACCTCTCTAAATAAGTCCCTCTCTGTATCATGCAATAAAACAATTTGAGAGTTTGAGTCTGCCCATATAAGAGGACCATTGTGAGCCCTGATAGGTGTGGGGTTCCTTTTGGTGCTAAGCTTAAGAAAATTTTAAAGAAAAAGAGGTATAGAATGCTTTCTTTTGGGTCTTTGGGTTGTTTTGTTTCAGACTTTCAGATTGGCTGTTTAGCATTTTGCTCAAAGAAAAGCCCAGCTCACACACATGGAAGATTGCCAGGGACTCTAATCCCTATTTTGGTTAAATTACAGTACCCAGATTTCGGTAACAAAGCGCATTGATTTTATATTCAAAAAGATTTTTATATTTAGTCTGTTAACCTTTTGTAATTCCCACCCACAGCTCTGCACTGGGGAACATTTTGATGCTAATTGTTGTCAGTGGGGAATCTGCCCTGGCCCCTCGGGAATGTCAGTGCAGTGAATGCAGGGCAGGTGCTGGAATTGCAGCTCTGGAATTGTCTCTGGGCAGCAGGGATGGCTCAGACAATTCCCTTCAAACTGCACTGGAGAACACTTAAAAACATAAATGTGGTAACCAAAGATAACCTGACATCATATTTGCAATAAGGAAAAGAGGTGGGAGAATTCTTCCCCTCATTTCCAAGGGGGTTTTCCAGACCCACAGTTTAAATCACTCCTCACTGGGCAGATTCTGATTCAAGAGTTACTGTGTAGTTTTGAGAAGTCCCTTTGGGTTTGGGTGTTTGTGGGAATTCTTGTCTGGTAGTCCCTGGAAGTTGTTTGGTGGAACATCCCAATCCAAGGGATATGACGTGGGAATGGAGGGAAAAGGAGGGTTTGTGCTCCGAGCCCAGATCCTCTGGGTGACACTGGACACATTCCTTCCTTCCAGCCCTGCTTTCCTCAGGATGAGACAGCAGCACTGCCTGTCCTTTGAACAACTCCAACCAAACTGTCCTGGGATCTCAGTGGGCACATGGGTGTGTTTGCCATCCACAGGAAAACTCAACATCCTTCACTTTACTGGAATCTTCATTGTACTCTTTGTAAGATCTACGTGGGGCAGAGTTAATGATTATGCAACAGCAGTTTGTTTGGAATACACAATATGCTAAAGTGCTGCCTGGGAAAAT
This sequence comes from Neopelma chrysocephalum, assembly GCF_003984885.1. Classification (NCBI taxonomy): domain Eukaryota; kingdom Metazoa; phylum Chordata; class Aves; order Passeriformes; family Pipridae; genus Neopelma; species Neopelma chrysocephalum. The sequence continues at coordinate 1,007,665 of NW_020897842.1, read as the reverse complement.
ATTTTAAATACAGAGCAGTCATTACATTTATTAAATTATTATAATTTTAGTGGGTTTGATGAACCCTCCCCCTGAGTGAAGTCTTTGTTTCCACAGAATGCTTTAATATGGATGAGAGTCATTCTCACAAGAAAAATCTTTGGTGAACTGAAGTTGTTATACAGAGGGAAAAGGGAAATTTAGGGTCAAAAATAGAAGATTCTTATAATCTTCACTGTAAGATAATTTTTTTTTAATCAAAACCAGTTGAATTCAATTTTAATTTCCAAGGATTGTATTAAAACTCCCCCCAGCCCAACTTGAGGCCATCTCCTCTTGTCCTGTCCCTCGTGGCCTGCAAGGGCCTGACACCCACCTCCCCTTTTCACTTTGCCAAAGCTATAAATGAAATAGAGTCACATTTGGGGTTTGTTTGCATGCACACTCTTGCACTTTTTGCATGTCCTGATGTGTTTATTTGTGCTCTCAGAAGTTTGGCCTCTGCAGCAATGCTAATGGGATCATAAATTAAAGCATGTTTGCTTCTATACCACTGTTCTGCTGAGTGCATTATTGGGATGTATCACACTTGATAATTTTCTTTGGCATCAGTCCAGTAGTGAAATAGTCCTCAGCAACATGAGTTAATAGTACTTTATTTAACAAAAGTTAAATATATTTTGTTTTCTGCTGAATAGATCATCTTTTATCTCCTTCCCCCCCCCACATTAATGAACAAATCTCTTTGGTGAATTGACTCCAACATTAAAAACTAATGCAGTGTGTCTGGTCACCTTTAAATGAAATGTCTATCACCCCTTAGGACCAATAACCCTGTATTTTTAAAAAACTTCAGTTAAATGAGGATGATCTGCTTTTCCCCTGCTACAGCCAGATAATAACTCTCTGTGGGATGATAACAAACATTTCCCTGCCTCTGTGGGATCACTGCCCCCCAGCCTTTCTGAGGGCTCTTCCCTGCCAGGGCTTTCTCCCTCCTTCCCCCACCCACCCCAACTCCAGGCTTGATGTCCTGCACAAGTGACTCGTGTGCTGTAATTGAATGGGCTGTAAAAAGATAATTAATTGATATTTCGCTCCCAGAGAGGTCAAGCTGCCCTCTCCTGAAGGGTGGTTATGGAAGGAGTTGTTCTGCTGGCACTCAGCCCTCAGAGGGGGCACAGGAGCTTTGTCTTGCCAGTAGCAGTAATTGTTGTAATTAAAATTAACATGAAGGGGGGACTTAAGGAGTGATTCTCTGATTTAGATGCTTTAGCTTCGCTTGAAAGCTTGTGAAACTGGAATTTATTTTAATGCCTGGCACAAGGCTGTGCCATTTGCTGCCTAAACCTCCCTGTGCCACGTTACCAGTAACGTGGGAGCAGAGAAATACCACTGTAGGTGTGTAAATTTGAGATGGCTGATGTGAAATCCTGTCAGGCACCTTGAAACCATTGATTTTAAACACGTCTCTTTGAACAGCTGCTTATTGTGAGATTGTTTCAGCTGAAGATTGGCATGAAGAATTCTTTCAGTAAATGGATTATCCAAATGTAGGACTTCACTGATGTTTAAGAGGCTCTTAAACATTTCCTTTGAAACTGTGTGGCACAAGAGCTATCAATTAACAATATAATAATATTAAACCTGCATTAAATTTAGTGACACAGGAACCTTTCTGAAACTGTTGGTGCATTAAGAGCCTGGAGTTATCCTGGAAGGAGTGTGGTTCTCACTCATTGCCCAGAGAATAAATACTGCTACTACAGCAAAAGCTAATGGAGAGAAAGATGTTATTTAATGTCCTTGCAGAGGCAAAGACTTAACTTTTATCACACCTTATAATGATAAAGTTACAGCTCTGTGGAGAGAACTGCAGCATTCCCAGCTGGAAAGTCCTTATTTAAGGTCTTCTAGGTGGGATAAAGCATTGCAGGGGGAACACAACCCTTCTTTTCACACTTCAGCCTTAATGTAAAATGCCATATTTGCATGGATACAATACATTAAAATGAGGAAAACAATGGTGTAGGCATTTAATTCCTGGAAATAGTCCAGAAAATAACCTGTTCTACAAACTGAAGCTGTATTGGGAAAATTCTGGGGGAAAGCCTAGATCCTATTGTTTGAACGGAGAAAGTAGGATGTGCCCATTCCCAAAGTTCAGGTACAGATAACTATTTACTATTTATAGATAACTATTGCTTCACTCCCAGTGAGAATGTTCCAAAAGGGAAGAGCAGATGAGAGTTTCAGATCAGACAATTTGTTCCAGCTTCTGGTTTCAAATTCTTTTGACTGTTGCGTTGTACATTCTGGCTTTTGTCTTTTCACTGCAGGGGATGCTGATAGTTTAGTGACCAGGATCCAATTTTGCTTACAGAAATAAATAATAGGAAATCACGAGAGAATCTTAATACATGTAAATCAAACCCCAGCATAGTCAAGCGCTGATGATTTTGCATTTGTTCTTAAGTTACAAATGCAAAGGAAAACACTAGCACATCATAAATTACACCAGTTTTGGCACTTTCCCGAAGCACTACAGAAATACTTCTTTTTTTTTTTTTTTCCCCTGCAGAAAGGAGGCAAAAAGCCAAGTGGCAGGAGATCTGCTGAGAAAGCTGAGGCTGACAGTCTGGCAGGGGAGGAGGGAAGGCAGCAGGTACGTGTGACCCAGGATGGTGCTGCTCAGCTGGAGGCTGCTCCCGCCCGGGGCAGGTTTGAGCCCTGCAATCCCCCACTCGGGGCTGGGGGGGCCCTCCTGGACAAGGGCCCTGCTTTTTTTGGTTCCCTGACCCCTCTGTTATCACACTGCCCTTCACATTTTATGCCAACACACCTTTTATTCCCTCACAACCTTGGCTTGTGCTTGCAAGAACGGTTTTCAGCCCTTAACTCTGGAGAGTGGTTGGTGGTGGGGTTTTGGTGGTTGGATGGCTTTTTGAAGTGCTTTTTTTGTGTTATTAGATCTTTCTAATGACGTAGGTGTGGGGGGCTTCACTACACTTTTACAGTTGCCATCAAATCTACTTTGCCTGGTTTTTCAGGTAGGAAAACTTTTCCAGCCAAGTTTTGCAGTCTGCTCTGGTGACTACACCTAACCTTGCCATTACATCCAAAGTTGCCACTTGGAAACTGGTGTGTTTAAACAAACCTCTATAATTGCATTTCATAGGATGCATATAGTTAAAAAGAAAATAATTACCTAGAGAGGAAAAACTTCTCTGCTTACTGTGTTAGTCAAGTTTTGAAATGGTGGGTTGAGCTATGGCAATGCAATAATTATTGTTTATGCAAGCACAGAAAATCTCTGCTCTCTGCAAAAATAAACCACCAAAAAACACCAGTCTGAGTTTACTGAAAGTCTGGGGTGGAATTAGGTGTTGAAAGTATATTCTGACCCTCTGTGGTGTTAATGGAGGAGAAGTTACCCCCAGCTGTAGGTTTTCAGTGGGTCACTGATGTGCTTTCACTGTTTGAAAACAACACCAGCGTTACATTTTTTTCTGTTTGATAGGCAAGAATGAACTAACTGGATAAACTAACAAGAGCAAACTGTCATTTCAAGTGGAGTGAATAAACCTTCCTTTTTATGAGTGCCATCTGAGAGCACAGTAAATAAAGCCTCTGGTTTTCAGTAACTGTTTAATCGATAAACGGCTCCGAGAGCAGCCCTGGCTCCTTCCCTGCCCCAGCCCCAGATGTGCTCCCAGCAGGGCTGTGGTGGGAGATGGCAGTCAATGAAACTGCAGCCACAGCAGCAAGGATTAGGGGGAAGTGAAAACTCCTGACTCAGAGGAGCAGGGCAATGGCAGAAAGACTCCTCATTATGGATCTCTTCACGGGGAGAAGAATGACTGGTAAATGAGGTTTGTGTGGCACAAAGAGGATGGAAACACAGTTGGACTCAGGCAGAAATTGTGCTCACTGTACAAAACAAACAGAGGAGTAGAGCAGGGCTCATTTGCATTTCTCAGCTGACACAGTGAGCAGGGAGGTGGAGATCCTCTGGCACGGGTGGGAGATGCAGCAGCTCAGAGAAAGGTGTTGTTTAACTTTCCCATTATTTGGGTTGTGATGAACGTGACTTTTACTACAGCCTGTTATTACTGGAAACTTTTTCAGTGTTTGCTTTAATTTCTTTGCTGTACAATAGTTACAAGCTCTTAAAATGCTGCCTTGAGCAGGTCTGCCCTGGTGACTGATTGTCACCTTTGTCACTGGTCCAGCCAAGCATCAGACCATGCTGGTGGGACTCACTGCCGTGAGCAGACATGGTGATCCCGGGGTCACATTGGCCCTGCTGAGGTGTAGGAGTTTCTCTGGAGCAGACAAGATGTTTTCTCACCTTTAACCACTATGAGAAGTCATGTTCAGGCCACAGCAGACAGGACAATGTGCACTGGCTGACCACAGAAATCAGAGGTGTGGAACCTGGGCTGGTGGGAGGTGTCCCTGCCCATGGCAGGAGGTGGAACTGGATGGTCTTTAAGATGCCTTCCAACCCAAACCAGTCTGTGATTTATGAACTATTTAAAGCACATCAAAAGAAGCTCCATTTACCACATGCAGCAAGTGTGTCCCTCATTCTTGCAGTGTCACCAGCCAATCCAGTGTAGACTGGGGTTTTTTTAACTTGAATGGCCTCACGTGGCTGCATTCCAACCCCTCAGTCTGAACCTGGTTTGCCTCATCCTATTAAGTGGCCTAAGGAGTTGCAAATTCCCAGATTTATGGATCTGGAATAGCTGGAGATGCCTTCGTGTAAGACACCATGTTGTGTGGTCTGTCTTTGGGCATAAGACATTTTAGTGTTTGTTGTAGTGCTTGAAGAAATACAAAGAAGTCCAAAGTCTGTCTTTCATCAAGATCCTAATTTTTAGATGGACTTCCATCCTGTGATGTGAAGGGTATGTCCTTGTGTGCTGAGGAGGGTTCAGGTACTCAAGAGGCTCTAGAAGTACTTGACTTTCATGTATTTTCTCCTATTAAAGACCAGGAATAACCAAAATGCTCAATGTGTGCAGGAGAAGCCCAGTGCTGAGTCTCAGACAGGTCACTGGCAGGTGTCTCACCTGGATCCTCACCTCTGCTGATCCTGTCCAACCCACAGCAGGTCACACACCGAGTTATTAATCAGCTTCACCCCCAGTCAGCCCCTGCCTGCAGTGGCTCCATTATCACAGTGTGTATTTCAAACAATAGAAATGATTGAAACAGGAACTCCTACATTTCTGAGAAGATTAAGAATGGCACACCACCCTGTAATTTAGGTAGTTGTGCAAGTTTTCATTTGCATTACCAGAGTAGTGCAGATTGTGTTGAATTATTCCATTAAAATATCTTCAGGTTTTGAAAGATTTCCTGTGCCATCTGTATGTTGTTTATTTTGGCGTGTTCTGGTGCGGTGGTGATGGATTTTGTGGTTGTTTTAAACGTATGTGCCTTCAAATGAAGATAAAACTGAGCTCCATTAATTCCCCAGAAGCCCAGAGAGTGGCACATTTGAGTCTCAGTGCTGGTTTTAAGCCTTGAGAGCCACCTTAAAACTCTGAGTGACATTTATAGAATAGCTGAATTTAATTTTAAATCTATCACTCAATTCCATTTCCTTTATTAGTAAAATGAACTTCTTTCATGTGTGACACTGACAGTTACTGCAAGCAGAGATTTGTTGTCACATATTTTTGTTTTCTTCTGTTATGTGGTAAGTAGGGTCAAGATTGTGTTATGATTAATTCAGAATAGTTGAAATTTGTATTTAACTGAAATCTGGATGAAGTGGTTGATGTAGATTTATTTTTCTGTGACTTTGACAGGTTTAGCCAGGGTAGTATTAATGAGGCCAAAAGGGGAAAATGGACATTACAGAGTCATGTAAGGACTTAAGATTCTTTCCATCTTTTTTGTCCCTTTTGTCCCTCCATATTCTGAGCCCTATTTTCAGTCAGCTGGGTACTTGTTAAAGGATAACACAGGAGGATGTGAATTTTTACTGTCACTGCAGAGATCTTCCTTACCAGGATTGTTGCTGGGAATGCTTCTGGTTAGGAAAAGCAGTAATTGAAGGGCCTTGGTACTAAAAGCTGGTTCCCTTATTTTAGAAGGACTGGAACTTCCTTGGCCCCTAATTGTGAACTGCAGCTCACAGCAGTGCTGCAGATTTGAACTCAGGAATTTGAAGGACAGGAAAGTTGTAGAATTGGGCATTTGTTGATACATGACAGGGCTGTACCATCTTCTTTTTCCCCGTCAAAGCATTTGATTTTAGCTTTATAAAAAGCCTTGTTTTATACATGACTGTGTGTTGTCACCTGGGATATGCCGAGCTGCTGCAGCCAATGCCACGCAGGCTTGCTGTGCCTGCAAATAAAGGTTTCTACAATTTCAGGGCAGCAGGCAGCAAACAAAACATTTCATGTTACAGTTTGTACTCTGGACTTTAATATTTCATGTGCAATGTTTCATCACAAAGTGGAGGTGCTGTGGATGAGTTACATGCCAGTGGAAAGCTGGTTCCTCTAACCTCAAGACACACTTCTTTATTCCGTTAGACATTCTAATACATTGTTTTAAATAGCTCCCTCTCAGCTGTTGAGGTGGAAGCAGCTCTTGTTGTTTTTCCATAGCAGAGGTCACTATGCATCAGGGTCGTCAGGTGGCTGGCAAATAAAACTTAAAATAAGTGTCCCACCGCCATCCTGCTTGACTTGAAAAGGATTCTTTTAATTGCCTGGTCATTTTATTCATGCAGGAAAAATTCCTGGCATATTGTGGAATTTTGGTGTGAGGGAGATCCCTGTCGATCCACGAGGAACATGGAAGTGGTGTGTGGATCTGGGCTGGAAGAGGAAATGTCAGCTCCCTGTGTTATTTGTGCTGAGCAACATTAATTACCTGCCTTGTGATTGGGAAGGAGCAGAGCCCAGCCGAGCCCGCTGCCATCAGTGGGATGTGAGCAGAAAGTTTACAGGATGACCTTGTGAGTGATTACTCATCTGCTGGCTGTTAGGAACAGGCACAAATGGAATGTGACATGCATTAGAACACATTAATGATTGCCTTCCTCCCTCCATCCTCTTCTGCACAGAAAAATGATTTTAATTAAGACTTCCGTGATTAGTCATTTAATCAGTCATTAGGCCAATACAGATGGAGTCAATTAATTTTTTTACACTTGAATAGAGACTTGATGCTACTGCAAAACGTACAAGCTATTTTTCTTTAACATTGTATCATGGGCAATTGCCTCGGTGTCTGTCTGGTGAGTGGCATTACTCCTCCCAAAACTGGGGAGCTGTACAGCACATGGGTATTGTGGCAGCTATAGGTGTGTTCTGTTCCACGCTGTCCAAATTTCAGTGAATCCCTCTGGGTTTGAATTCAGGCTGACAGTTGTTCTTGTCGTGGAGTACTCTTGATTTTTTAAAGAGAAATGTGGCAGAGTTGCCTTTTAAAGCATGTTCAGCATCTCCTAATGTGTTTTATTACAGATGATAACGCTTTGTGTTTCAGTGCTAAATTTCATGCAAGAATTTCAAATGTTTGATGAACTTAAGGGCCTGTTTTGATTTGGTGTGGGAAGACTTTCTGTGCTCTTGGCTGACGCAAAAGACGAGGTGAATGAATTGCAAACAAGATGCAAGTTTGCTCCATCAAACAATAACCTGCTGTGCCAGGGGTGGGAGAGGAAGCACTCGGGGAAGTGTTTGTGCAGGAAGTACAAGGAAGCCTGGTAAGTTAAGTGCAGTTAATTAGAAAGTTCCTAATGTAGGACTGGCCTGTGGCACGAGAGAGGGGCGCAAAAGGAACAATTTCTGGGTCCCTTTTTGGAAAAATAACTTCATGATAAAGGACAGTGAAATGCTCGAGCAGGAAGGCAATTCAGGTGGGTTGCCAGCAAACAGGCTCCCTGGGATGGAAGCTGGAAGTGAGCAAAAGTGGGAACCTGCTGCTTAAAGCATTGCATGAAGGATTCCCCAGCACCCAAACCTCTCCACTTCCAGTGCAAGTGAAGACAAGGCAGCTGAAATCTGTGGGAGTGAGGGGGGTTCAGGGGCAGTGCTAACACAGTTTTGTGGCTGATGGTGTTCCTGTTCCACTGGGAAGTTGTCCCCATGGCAGAGGACAGGGAGCTGTCCAGCCTGGGGTGTGAGTGGCTCCTGTGGGTCAGGTCCTCGCCGTGTCAGGGCTTTGCTTTAATGTTCTCTTGCAGAGGCGCAAGGGGAAGGAATAGACTGATTTGTGTCTTTCCTAAGAAAGCTTGTAAGGACTGAAAAATGAGCCCTGTCTTGTCTAGCCCAGGAATAATAAATAAAAGCAGGTGTGAGGTGTTGGAATTGAAAACAGCTGGATATGACGGATGTGATCCGACTGCTCTAGAGCTTCAGTCTTTAATCCCTGTGGCTCAGTGTGAATATTTCCCTCCTGATGCAATGCAGAAATAATAAATAGAACACAGCATATGGAAGGGTTCCTAGACCGAGGGAGGAGGAGGGAACAAACCCTCTCCACGCTCCCTGTGCCCTGTCCATGTGTACTCAGGAACCTTCTCAAGGCATTCTGCTCATCCTCATCCACCAGTTCTTGGGGTGCAGCAAGGAATGTCAGGCCAAGATGACAAAACTAGAAGCCTTTGGAAATTTGTGCTGCAACTGGAATCTACCTTAATTCCAGGCAGTATTTTTGGAGCTGTCTAATAATCCCCTCCCCGTGTTTGGTGCAGCTTTTGCACATAAACACTTCTTCCCAATTAAACACTGAACCATCACTATGAATTGCTGTGAAATGCCTCCTGTACCATTCAAATGATCTGATATTCAATTAAAATAGAGTCATCCAGCCTTATTCTGTCAAATCCTGACCCTTGCAGTCTGCCAGAGGGTGGGTTTGTCCACTGGAAAATCTAATTCAGAGAGTTCCATACAAGGAGTGGATGGGAAGAGCAATTCCGTTGATTAGAGCTAACGTGGTAATTGAGGTGACATCAACTGATTCATTACATTTGTCTGAGACAGCAGGATTCAAAAATAGCCACAGTGCAATTCTACCCTTCCCAGTAATGGTTTTCTGTTTAACCTGGGCTTAAAATGCTCTGAATGTTGGGATGAATCCCGGGGCGTGGACACGCAGGAGGATGTCAAAGAGACAACACTTGGGTAAATGATCCGTGGGTTCTTTCCTTTGGGTTTATTCCATTCCCAGAGTTTGCTGAGCTCCATCAGGGTCACCCTTGGGAGCTGTGTGGCACAGCAGGAGATGCAGAGGAGTGTCCTGGCCCCTGTGGTTCCACTGTACCCTCCGGGCAGGTTGTGCCTAAAGGGAATGGTGGAAACTGCTGCCGTGGAGCACAAAATCCCGGGATTCCAACAGTGGTGAGGAGTCATTATACATTCACACCTGCAGAGAAGGAGCATCTAAAATTGGAAGGTTTATTCCACTCATCTTTGATCCTGATATTATTAGATTAGATTTGCATCATCCCACACAAGGCTCTGGAATGGGAGCAGATGAATCCCAGGCAGTGATTTCCTCACCTCAGTCACTCTTTGTGCACACGACTGTGCCCTGTGTTCGGAGCAGCTCTGGGTGCTGAGGCTCTTGCTTTGTGGTCCCGGGTTCCTGGGGATAATTCACCTTTCATAAACCAAGAATATAAAAATCACTCAGCTCAAATCATTCCACCCTCCTGAACAGAAACTTTTTCATGCTTCTAAAGTATTTGGAGGGTTTATAGCAAAATAAAGATCTGCCACCTGAACGTTTTAATCTGTACCCAGGGGAAGGTTAAAACTGGAATGCAGATTTTTGTCTATTGTTGTAAGGGAACTGATAGTTTACTCAGAGGAATTAAGGCAATATTATCTAAAGTTTTACAGTCAGATACTGTACCAACATTGAGAAACCAATTAAATATCCAATAGCAATCCAATTAAGTTATTTTAATGGCTAGATGATAAGTTACTGGTAGTTTATTTGTAGGCAGCAATTTAAGCAGATCTGAAAGGTTACATACTGCACAAAAGAATCTGAAGAATCTGAAGACCTTTGTTGTAAATAATCATTTAGTCTGGGCATTTTTTACCATATAGACTCTGGATTCAGCTAAGAAATAAGCAGTGCATTGATTTTTCCTGATTTTATTTGATAGGGGAAATGGAGTATTAGTTAATTATCCAGAATTATTGCCACTGCATATAAAATGTCTCCATCCACAAGAATGTGGAGATTTACTTGTGCAGTCAGTATGAGTTCGTGGTTTTCACCCTCAAAACTTAAATTAATTGAACCCCTCTCTGTTGAATTCCATGTTTTTCAAGTGGAGTATAAAATCCAGAAGAGCAGGAGGATGGTTTGTGCATCTGTAGAGGGTGGAGATGCCCCTGCCTGTCTGAGAGGGGCTGATAGGAAATCATTCATCTGGTTTATAAAAGGCAGTTCTCTGAGGAGAATCGGGCTGTCCAACCCTGGAACTAAAGAAACACTGTACAAAGAGAGAACAATGTTAAAAATAGGATTTCATAGGTCCACAGATTAAATTACTTGGCCTCAAATCCTGTTCACCAACAAGGAATGCTCCTGGAATGTCCAGAGCAGCGTCTCATCCCCAGGGCCCTGCACACATCCATCATTTCATCTGCTCGTGGAGCATCTCCTGGTGGACTGAGGTTTGTTTTGTCCATGTGCATTTAGTGACTGGTGAGGTTCAGTCATTTCTACAGCGTGTTCTTGGGCCATGTTTGCTGGGTTGTCTCTCAGCAGTTTGTCCCTGGGAGAGGGGGATGTTCAGCCATAGTTAACTCACTGAAACCCTACAGACACTGTGTGGAACACTTCCTTTGCTGCTCTGCTCCACGTGTAGAGCAGGAGTGACCCAGGGGCAAAGTCCACCCAGAAGTAAAGCTCTCCCTTTGAGACCTTTCTCAAGCAGCAGGGATTTGGAAGTGCCTTCATACAGGAGCAATAAACCTGTTTTCTTTCCCATCTCGAGTGCTCATTTGTACAATTTTGAGTGATTAACTCTGAAGACTTTTAAATCAAACGAGTGGCAGGTTCTGAGCCCCTCCCCTGCTGTATTTGATCCGTGGCTGCTGAAGTTCTAACAAAGAAAAGAGAAAATGATACTCCATTTCTAATTAAAGAAGTAATTTTCCTTTGCAAATAGACTTTTTATCTCAGCTGCAGTGTTAAGGATCAATGGGTTGTCACATGTATGTCTTTTTAATAAATGCCAGCTGAGATGACATTAAAGTGATAGACTGATCACTGTAATCAATGCAATTCAAAATTGCTTTATGTCTTAAATGAACGTGGTTCCTTTCCATGATTCTCCTCCAGTTAACATTGTCTGAGCAGTGAAGTACAAGGTTACAGCTTAGTTTGAAGTAAAACACGATGATGAGATGGAATTAAGATTTTTACATGCAGGTTTTGCAGTTTAACTCCTGGGTTTGTGCAATTCAAAGGACCTCGCTGGAGATTCTTCTTGCAAAAAAAAGAAAGCAATGAGAGAAGAAAACATTAAAGTAAAAGGAAATAATGTGAAGATGGTGCAGGTTGGGATGATAGAGGAGAGCAAACACCAGGGCACAGCCTGAGCTTGAGCTAAAGGAACCTTTCCCTGCCATTATTCTCGCAGTGTCTTTCAAATCTGTTTATGCAGAATACTTCAGAACTCTTTGCTTGTTCTGGATTTATTTTTTCAAACCCCCAGAGGTTCTGTAAAAACTCTCAGGATCCTTGTAAACCTTTTTATTTCTCTTAAAGCTGGCAGACTGACAGGCTTTAGTTATGCTTAGTGCTAAATTATTTATCTTCCTTTTCCCTCCTAGCCCTGACTTCTGAATCTTTAACTTGACTCTTGGGACATGCAGGGTGGGTTTTTGGGTGGGTTGTTTTTTTTTCCCCCCACTTTAAAGCGAAGCCATTTTTATCTTTTGTCTGTTGTGTTTTACCATAAAAAATGTACATGTAAAATTTGAATGTTTAAGGATGTTTAGGATGTGGTATCTGATGTTTTGTAATTGTAATTCAAAGTGTAACAAGATAACTAGGACATATAAACCATTTTATGTTTGCTTGATTATGATTCTTACCACCTGCATTCAATAGTGAATCTCAAATTGATTTATTATTTTTTTAAATGCCATTCTCATACTATCTCATATCATTTGTTATAGAACAGTCTTGAGGCTTTCCCCTCGAGGGTCAAAATCTATTAATTGCCAATACTTTTTCAATGATAAAACAATGAATACAAGTTGAATTTTAAACACACAGAGTATTCAAAATGCTTCTTATTCATCTTGGATATTTTAGTTTCGTCTTTCTTCATTCCAAGCTGTTGACACAGTAGATTTCCTGACCTTGCTCTATTAGACTCTTCAAATTCCATGGATGGTACTTGCTCTAATGCTTCTGTTTCATTTTTACTCACATTAGTATCAAACAGTAACTTTCTGTTCCGTTTTTGAAGTTGGTGACCTCTGAAGGATTTGGAACTCTGAAAGTTTCATTGGTGGAAAAATATCTGATCTCGTATTCTGGAAAGCCTATGGCTCATTAACTTATGTCTATTAATGGCTGCAAAATTCATAAACCTTTACATAATGATTTTCTTTAACTGTAGTACTATTAATTTTTATGGTAATTTTACTGTTATTTATGGTCGTCAAAAGAGTTGGTTGGAGAGGGAGATAATCACACGGGGCTCCCAATTTGTGGGTCCTCTCTGCATTGTAGTAATTGTTGCAGGCTCTATTAAAGATTAAGGAGCTTTCAAGCTTTGACTTTATAAGGTGAAAGTAATTCTTTGAAGGAAAAGTTATATTATTAATAGTGATTGGAATTGATTACTCAGAGAGCTGGAGTAATTTGTTCGTGAATCCATTCGGGTTTACTTCTTCAAGGGCTTAAAATGTTTTTATCTGATCTGGGGCATCCTAATTTCTTTTTGTCTATCTGCTTAGCAGTTTTAGGAGCCTTTCCACTCTTAAAATAAATAAATGAACCAACACAAAGGCAAACAAAAGAATCAACAACCCAGCGATTAGAAACTGTTCAGATTAAAAAGGTAAATTACTGTTCTCTGTGAAAGCACTGGAGAACAACCAACCTGCAGCCTGGTTATCTCTCCAGAACCCACAGAACACGTGGAGGGCCAAGTGCCATAGTGCCCACGGAGCACAGATCTGTAAACAGCCTTTTCTGGGGCTGCAGAGCCCCAGGGGGGAGCAGCTGGCAGGTATTTTCCATCGGGGGCACAGCAAATCCCCCCTGCTCTGCTCCTTTTGACATGCCCAGAGCCAAGCAAAGGAACACGTAACACAGGCAGGAAAAGCTGAGCTTTAGGAGATGTTGGATTGCTTTCCTTGGCACCCTCCAGGCTCACAGGTTCCATAGGAAATGCCTTTGCTGTTCCTAACTCAGAGGAGCACCAAGAGCTGCAGCCGAAGGGTCTCTGAGGATTTGCATGTGAGGAGCCCCAGGCTCAGGGATGGATCAGTGGGGTTTGCTTTCCAGTGTCAATGAAATACAGGCAGCACCTTAAGAACATTTCCTTCAGAGCTGCTGCACCATTCCTTGTTTCCTGACACGAGTGGAAGGAATGCACAGGAGTTACAGCTGCCCAGAGCAGCTCTGGTTGCCCCTGGATCCCTGGGAGTGTCCCAGGCCAGGCTGGACCAGGGCTTGGAGCAACCTGGGACAGTGGGAGGTGTCCCTTCCCATGGCAGGGGCTGGAACTGGATGGGCTTTGAGGTCCCTTCCCACCCAAACCAGTCTGGGATTCTGTGATGCAGAATGAGGTTTATGGACCTCTCTCCATATCCAGCTGGGGAATGAAGGGAAGGATTGGGAAATGCTACAACTGTGGTACTGGTATGTTGAGAAGTGCAGTGAAAGCTTTGTCCATAACACCTCAAATATTGCCATTGTTCATGTATTCTGAAGGAGACAGAAAAGCTGCTTGGGTGTACAGCAGGAGAAATTCTCTGTGTCTCTGCTTTCCCTCCTTTGCAGGCAGGATGAGCAGTTGCTAAAGCATTTGCTTTAAAAAAATAAGTTAACAGTCAGCCTATCTGGAATATATTTTTCAAAAGTTTGGAGTTTTTCCATTAGTATGTAAGTACCAAGAACTATATCATAAAAGCCAGTTGGCCTCACAAACTTTGAATCTAATACCAGTTAATTGTATCAAGTTGCAGTTGTTTTAATGTTTTCTATGTAAGGGGTCAGAGTTCCAGCAAACATGTTTCTGGCGTTGTTGGCAGCTACAAGAGAAAGGCTGCTTTATTGCTTTTTCATAACTGCTCTGATTTCCATAGCCAAGAAAGCACCATTAGGGTTTTTATTATTTTTAATTTTAAAAATGCGTTAGAAAATATATTACACAAGGACACCTGCAGGAGCAGAGGAGTTCTGAAACTCTGGAAACCAATTCTGCCTTGGAAAGGGACGTTTTCTTTTATGTGCTGAAGAAAACCCAGAATTTCAAGCCCTTTGTTCCTGGCTTTGTGGCAGTGCTAAACCTTACGTAATGAGCATCTTTCTGCTCAGTGTCATCTGCTCATATCTTCACTGGGCTTTTAAACCGAGACCAACCTTTGCTTTCATTGCGTCTTCATTCCCACTTATGGCTTTTAAGAAGTATTATTAACATGAATTTGATACACACCCTCATTTCCTAATGCTCATCTGGTGTTTTTCCCTTGAATTTTTGGTCTGTTCCATGGGCAGAGTCAATAACTTTTTAAAAGAAGCTGCAGATGTAACTGTCGACTCCTCCAGTCCCATATCGAGGTGGGATTACGTGATCACAGACATCAGAGGTGGAAAAATCCTCTGAGGTCATCCTGTCCATGGGCTCTGCCAGCTCCAACTGCCTCCCTGCAGGATGTTCTCCAGTGAGCTGCTGAGCTCAGTTCTGGACAGTTCCTTTGCAGGGACTGCGAAGCCTTTCCCAGGATTCTTTCCCTTGCCTGGTTTTAGTTTTACATGGCAGGGGCAGATTGTGCTTCTGAAAAATATTGTGGCTACGTCCTGGGTTAAAATTTGGGGTTCAGGTAGAATGACACCCTCAGCACATTGTTTTCACACTTCAGTCTCATCATGAAAACGAGTTGTTGCCACTCTGAGCTTGATTTCAGAAGTTTCCTTTAGGTTTCCAGAAAAAGGGAAGGAAGGCCCTTGGGATGGCTGAGTGCTTTAATTCTCTTTCCTTCCTTGTCCCTGAATATCCAGTGGAAGCAGCACTGCTGTGACAGGCCCCAAACTCCAGATGTGGTGACTCGAAGGACCCTCCGTGAGCACTGGGAGTTCACCCCATGGACATGAACTGGTTTGGTTTGGCCATTCCCCAAACCCCACAAGAGTTAAATCACATTAACAAAGAACTAAGACATTTGTCTTCACTCTGACTGCTGTGTCTTCTCTTGAAGAACTGACTGTTCTAACTCCATCCATGCCCTTGGATCTGTCAGAGACTGTCCCGTAAGGATGTGCAGAAGAACTTGCACGGGAATTGTGAGGAAACATTCTATATATTTTCGACATAAAATTCTGTATAAAAATTCCTATAAAACTTGAATTCTGATTTATTTGTGTGTTTACCTCATAGTGCAAATCAGGAAGGCTCCAAAGAGCTGCTGGGGTTGAATGGAGCTCTGACTGCTGCAGGAGGGGTGAGTGTGTGAGAGCTGCACCCCAGCCCAGAGAGGGGACAGGGCCCTGCTGTGCTCCCTGCCCAGGGTGGGGTCACCTCACATGCCTTCTCTCCCTTCCACTTTCCCTTCCTCTTGAAATTGCTTTCACTTAACATCTGGAACATTTTTCCTAATCAACAGCATTTCCTCAGCTCGAGCCGAGCGTTTTCGTGATTGGGGAATTCCTACGGCTGAGATCAGCCAGAAAAAAGTCAGAGAGGTTTTGGCTCCCCTTCCCTTCTCTCTCTTTTTTCTAGCAAGTGAAGAAGTGTGTCTGAAATGTGTGTAATGCCTTGTCTAACTGGACTGGAAAAATTAAAATTCCTTAAAAGGAATACAGCAAGTTGGAGGTTTTACTGGGAACCTTTGTTTATCTTTGGGACTCTCAGAGCTGTTCCACCACAGCCTCAGGGACACAGGGAGACAGTTCAGTGTCTGTGGCAATTCAGAGCTGAAGGCACAAAGTGTGTTGTGAACTCCACTTAGGAGTCCCAATTCCTCTAGGGAAGTGTAAGAGAGGTATGCAGGGATCGTGCACCTCTGAAAGGGGAGGCAAAGCTTTTTAACTTCAAACACAAATGTTTAAAAACAAGTGAAGAGTCTGTAGGCTTTGGAATTTCCATGGGAATGTAGGAAGTGGAATATGTTTGTTGTATTTGGAATTGAACACTGAGCTGGAAACCCAAACTTTTCATGCTGTTCTTTAATAGCATGGAGTGGTAATGAATTCTGGGGTTTGTTGCACCCAGAAGGAAGCCTTTCCTAGCCCAGGGTCCTGTGAGTGCGGCATTCCCCAGCCAGGGGGAGGTTTGGAGCAGCAGCAGGGATGTGCCAAACCAGCCAGGGAGTCTGGGAGCCTCAGGAATTCCATGGTGGTGACTTTGACACCCCTCATGTCCCTGTGCTGTCTGTGCACAACCACCACGGGACCCCTGCGAGCACCCGTGCACTTGTTGTTTCTGAGTGACCCTGTGCTGTTACACAGGCTAAGTCTCACCTAAAATAAATACCTGCACACTTCCAAAAGGAATTCAAATCCCTCTTGCTTCCATGATCTGTTTCCTAAGAGTGTGATGATCTTAACATTTCTTTCCAAATGCTTTTTAGACTCTGTTCCTCCTTGGCTCTCCTTCGTTGTGAAAAGCTGTTTTTGGTTTCTCAGCCTGATTTTTCACTCACATAGTTAATCTTCCTCTGGCTTCTGATAAGCTGCCAAATGTTTAAAATCTGCTTTGGTATTCCCTTGTAAAAGAGGTTGGATTTAGCAGAGTTCATCACTGTAAACTATTTTTCAGTTTTCAGTGTTTATTTTGCTGTAAGATCTCTCTAGTAAAGGAAGGAACAAACAAACCCCCGTTCTGCTGGTTCCTGACTGTCAGGAGCATGAACTGTCACGGATCTAATGGATCCCATCCTTCCCTCTACACAAACATTGCTCTCCTCATTTGTAAGGATTTTGTCCAGACCCAGTGGGGCTCCTGTCTCGGAGCTCTTGCAGCCACTGGCTGTGTTTGCAGCCCTTCAGATGTTGTCAGACAGGCTACAGGCTCCGTGTGGATCCTTCTGGAAATGCTTCCGATGAACTTGCCTCCATCTCACCCAGCAAACTCTGCTTCTGCCTTCGGACTGACATCCAGGGGTTCTCCACTGGAAGGGGTGGTTCTGCCTCTTCTCCTGGGCTGTCACTGTGCTCAGACATTGCAGACATGATTTGCCCTTTGTACATTAATTACTACCTGCCAAATGTGGCTCTGAAACTCAGATGTACAGATCTGCACCTACAGGACCCGTTTGGCATCATCTGCTCTGACTTCCTGCAGAGCCCAGGCTGGAGATTTACCCCGAGCTCAGAATCAGTCAGGAAGATGTTGGATGAACAGGAATCTGGGAGAGAAGTGGATCCTTCCATCCGATTTCCTTGCAGGGCTGGTCATGTGTCACTTGTCCTTGTGCAGTTCTGATTTTAAGGTGCAAAGTTGTGATGTTGGGCTGACAGAGTTTTGGGTGGCCTTTGTGAAGGGTAGGACTTTCCTGAAGCACATTCATCAGTGTGCCAGGGGAATACACAGACAGGATCTCTGTGGGGAAGAGGGGAGCTCCCAAGGGCTTCATCCAAACACTGGATTTCCGATTTTAAATTTTCCTGGCTTCCTCTTAAAGCCATTGCTTCTTCCTAGAATCAAGAGTCAGCTGATGTCTAATCTTTCCATCTTGCATGATCTATTTAAGTCACTTGTCAATCATCTTTTTGAGATATTAAATAACTTTCTTGGACTAATAATTATCTTAGTAAAAGCAAATTTCTCCAGACCTCCAATAATTTCACCCTGTGTTAGTTCTTTGTGTTGTATCTCATTTCTTGGATTTTTTTTCAGAAAACACTCATCACTCACAAAGCACTTAAAATTAAACTTACTAAGTCTCTGTTGCCTTTGCTTCTCCATGCATTCCTTTCTTTAGAACACTGAAATGGTTTCTCTGAACGTGCTGGTGGACTGACCTGCCAATGGCTGGAACCTGGATCATCCAGAGGCTCTGGAATTGTCTTCAGTCTCTGTAATGCAAAAATTAATCAGAAGTGATATGTAGAAACCAAATCTGCCTTCTAATTCTGCTGATTGCAGCACAAATGGAGTTTATACAGTGACAGAAAGCGTGTAGTCATGAGTTTGTTATGATAATATTGCATGCTAAGGGAAGCCCAGATCCAATAACGATGGAAAGCATCACTCCCTGTAATACATACGTGTGTCTGCTCGTGTTCCAAGTGTCCCTGGGTGGGGCCATCAGGAAAACCAAGAGCAGCTGTGCTGGTGAAACAGGGCAAATAAAAGCCTGAGTTATTGTTAACACGTGTACCAGTGTAACAACCCCACTTTGGTCCCCGACACGAACAAACCCCCTCTGGAGATGTTTGTGTTCCAAACTGTGTCGTAAGGAAAGATTAACAGTTTTGGAAAGGGATCTTTTCCTTGGGATGAAGATTTCATTTCCTTGCCTGGTACTGCTGGAAACCTTCCAGGAAGCTGAAAACACAATAAAACAATCGTAGGATGGTGTGTTACAACCTGACCCACGTCTTGTTCAGCCAGCCCAGCCATCAGGGCCAGAGGAGCTGACTGCAGGCAAGGCTGGGCTCCTGGGGAGGCCACTTCTGCTCTGGGAGTGAGGCTGAAAAGCTCAGGAGTCATTGCACTTTGTGGTTTAGGGAAAAAAACCCCAAACCTAAGTCTTACAAGAACATTTTTTTCCTCTGCTCTAAGGAAACAGTCAGCTTTCTCAGATTAAGGAGAATTTTTTCTTTTATACGGGATTGAAAGAATTTCACTTTCACATCTCCCTCCTGCCCTTTTTTTTTGCAAATAAAATGTTTTGGTCTTTCTGGCTTCACCTCTCAGTAACATCCAACTGCCCAAATCCCACCATGGAGGCAAATCTGCACCCACTGACAACTGAACAATTTCAGGGGGTGAATAAACAAGGCCAGCCCATGTCAGTGGGACTGCAGGGGTTTTATCCCAACTGAAAGTCGTGTTTAGCCAGTTTGTCAGGGGAATGTTTGCATCCCCAGTATGGCCCTTCATTGAGCCATCCTGCCCTGCAGTTCTTCACTCACCCCTCAGGGGAGCAGCTCCTCATGTCCCTCATTCTCAGGGTGCTTGTGAAGAGCCCAGGTGAGTTCCTGCTGTGCAGTCCTTCTGTACAATGAACTGTAGCCAGAGGAACCAAACACAGAGTTAATTATTGCCTCACAGTCCAGGTGAGTGCAGTGGCACCTGAGTGCAGGTCCTGTGCTTGAATACCATGAAAAACACTTTTTCCTTTAACAACCTTACATTCACAAAACAGGGGGGCTTCTCTAGGGATGGAAGAAGCAGTGGAATTCAATGCTCTTCTTTGGTTCTTTCTTTTTATATTCTGTGATCCATTGCCATGTGTACTCACACCCCTCCTCTATCCATCAGAACTGTGAGCTATTTATCCTCTCCCTACATATTTTCCTGCAGGGGACTGTGCATTTAGAGCCTCCTCTGCAGCACTGACCTCTCTGGAGAGGCTGTGGGTGTTTTACTGGGATTCCTTGAATCCAAACCTCGTGAGACAAGGAAGAGACAGCGAGCAGAAGCTTTCCTGTGTCTCCCAGCTGCCTTCCTATCAGAGTCAAGATCTGATTTCATCCCTGAAAGGTCCCATTGTTTCCAGTAAGGACTGTGAAGCAGCTCCTTGTGGAGTGCCAGTGAATGGGAGGGCAGCTGGGCAGGCAGGGATGGCTCTCCCTGAACAGCTCACAGCAGATGTGGGGATTTGACACCCCTGCTCCTCTGGGACAGGCCACGGGAAGCTGCTCTTCTCAGCCTGGATGAGCCTTTGCATGGCAAGTACCTCTCCAGATCTGAACAACCTCCACCTCCTCAAGGAGGTACTGAGCAATACCACACTTTTATCTTTAGGACATCATACCCATAGCAAGTTTGTGTCTTTCTGTTTGTTTTCACATTCTCACATTATTTATTGTTTGGCTGAATATTGAGCCAAAATTTAAAGTTTGGGGCTTTCTGAGGTTTGGACTAATTAGTGGGAGGGTATTGATCCACAAAGCAAAAGAGCTTCAAGTATCACTCAAAACTCCTGCAACAAATAAGGAATAAATTTTAAGGGAACAATTCAAAGTTCCAGGGTCTCAAAATTTAGAGACCGACAAGACAGGAATAGAAGAGAGACCAGAATTTATTTCACATCTGTTATGGAAATGAGTGAAGTGGTAGACAGCTGAGAGCTTCCTAAAGTTGCACTTCATATTTTTCTGGAGCTGGAGTTTGTGGGAAACCAAGAGTTAGAAGTTGAGCAGCTGCTAATGCTGACGAAGGGCCTCTCGTCAGGATCCTTATTTTATACCCTGGTGAGGGGTCTTGTGTTGGAAAAGGAGGAGTGAGAATTACACTGTGCATTGCAGAGGAGTCTCTCTGTTGTCCCCAGGCACGTGGACACGTCCTGTGCAGAGCGTGGGGGGAGTGTCACACCCTCACCTGCAGCAGCATCACCTCGGGGTGACCTCACACCCTGTTCCAGCCACACAGGGGGCACAGCTCCAGCCTGGGGGCAGCCACGGGCCCCACACTGAAAGAGTCTGAATGGTTCTATTTGAGGTGTGGAGGTGCTCCCTGGGGCCTCAAAACCTTGGTGCTGCCCTGTTCCGTGGTGGACAGCACAGAACTCCTCTGCCACTGCCAGCCCTGGAGGCAGCACCCTGTGGGGCAGCAAGAGTGTCCTTCTGTAACTCGAGTTCACGTGTCTCAAAGTAGGGAACAGGATGTTGCATGAGCCTCTCTCCCACCACAGTAAATCCTTTTCCCATTTGATGGATGGGAAAATTTTGTTGACCAAAGGTAAATTTGGTTTTGTGTTCTCCAGCACCTGGGCAGCAGCCACGACAGAAACTGCTGATTCCCTGTGCTTTACTGCTGCCCTCTGTGCCCTGGGAGCGACAGAACTTCCTCTGATTTCTGAGGCAAAGCTGTTTTCTAGTGAACTTTCTCAGCTTAAACTGGTGAAAAGAAAAATAGTGCTGGTACAAAAGGATAGGTGATTATAGCAATAAGTTAAGCTCTGAGGCTCACAGTGGGAAGATCATCAAATCCTTCCTTCCTGTAACAGCCTGTTCTTATTCTTCAGCGAGAGGATATTTGAGAAATGGGCTAAAGCAAAAATCTCCAGCTGCTCCCTCCCAGACAGCGGAATGCTCCCGAAATACAGGCCGTGGGTGGCCCAGGGTCTGTCACTCGAGGGGCTGATGTTCCCTCGTGCACCCACTGCAGGGACTCAGGGACAGAGGGACAGGAGCCACCACAAATGGCAAAGAGCAGCCTGGACACCCCGGGGGGAGCTGGTAGGAGCAGCACAAGCTGTCATGTGGCTGGCAGTGGGAACAATTGCCTTTTCCAAAGGCTGGTCTTAGTTTTATAGGGTGGGAGTTCCTGTTGGGAATAAATGCCATTTGCATGGTGCTTTCAACAGCCCGTGGTTATTTGAAGGCTATAAATAAAATAGGACAAAAGCAGCTACCTGCATGGAGTCTGGAAGTGCTTTTAGGAAGGAGAGGAATTTGTCCTCTAAGCAGACAGACATAATTTCTTTACCCTATCCCTGTTCCCAAAGCCCTGGAGTCGAACCATCCCCAGAGCCTCTGCTGTAGTCCCAAGAGTTCTTGAAATCAGGAGGGTTTGATGTAGAGAGTCTGAGATCCCATCAGGGGCAGCCCTGTTCTTCCCTTGGACCCAGCTCTGAAGTGCTGCCAGCAGTTTGAGATCCCCTCCCCGGGCCTGCAGTGAAGGACATCAACTCCTCTGGCCCACGGAGCTGATCAGCTCAATGGCAGAACTCAAAGATCAGGTGCAGAATCCACCAAAAAGCACAAACCCAGTCCTACATGTGCACATACATGTCCACTCCACACACACATGTCCACTCTCCAAAATACTTCCCTCTACCTGAAACTACATGCAGCCACAATCCTAATTTTGCCCCCAAATAAAAAGAAGTAGATACCTGTAAATAAGCACACCCCAAGCCAGAGCATTCCATGAACACATACCTGAGCCCAGGCTCACAGTCCTCGTCCTCCTTTGCTTCCTCCAAAGCCACCTCCAGCACACCAGTCTCCAGCTGATACTCAAACACGTGTGCTCATATCAACAAAAAATACTTCCACAAATAAACTCTCGGGGCACATCCATACATTGCAGTAAAAATGCTCCTCAGCACATTTCCACACACCCAGTGTCACTGCTGGGAGGAACAAAACCCCACACAGGCAGCACATCCACACACACAAGACAGGAATCACTCAGCAGCTCCAGTGTTTTTGCTGGCAGGAGAACGTCAGTCACTGAGCAGCCTCCAAACAGATGTTTGATTGTTTTTGGGTTGTGATTTAATTGTTGGATACTGTTCCAGCACTCAGAGGGGATCGAAAATACTCCAGGTCTGCAGCTGCAGCAAATGCCAGCCTTGAAACAAGGCGGATTCTGAAATCATTGCTCGGGGGGAAACTGCTTGCACAGGAAACCTCAGCCAAACTCTGCATTAATATGACTTTGAAGTCAGAAAATTAATCTCTGCCATTTAAAAAAGTTCTGTTTTTTCAGGGCCTTTTGTAAGTTTATCTAAGACAAGCCAATTCCTTCTGGGCAACTGTGACAGTTTATTGACTTGCCCAGGCTTAGAGACTTTACTGGGCCTCTCTTCGTTTTCCAGAAAACCTCTCCTGGATTCTGTCCTGCACTTCAAGGCTCCTGGTGGAAGTGAGAAGCAGCTTATTAGCCAGTCTCTTAGTTGCCAGTCAGGTTTTACTTCGATAAAAGACTCACTGGAAATGATTGCCCTTTGTCAGGAAGGATGACCACTGCAGGATGTGTCTCTGCTTCTCCAGCCACACGAGGCAGCAGGAGGCAGCTCCTGGATGCAGATTTTGGGATTGGTGGCAGATGAAGGAGGGTGTGGGACAGGTGCCTCACACTGAGCTCGGGTTTCTGGGAAGGACCAAACAGAAGGGAATGGGAAACTGTTCCCTTGAGGACTAGAAATGAGGGACATTGAGAGAGATTCAGAGGATGTCCCAAAGAAAACTTTTTTGAGGATAATCAACATAAAATGTTGTGTAAGGTCTTTGTTACCTACAGTGCAAATGTAGAGCAGGTAACTCTGGGTTCCTTTGGGACAAGACACCAGAAACTTGCAAGATCTTGTGACTATTGTGAATATGAATGAATCATTTCTCTATTCTTTTGAAATCAAGAGGGATATTTCCTGCAAGGAAAAGTATAGGCCCAAACCCTGAAACCACCTTTGCTACTTTCATCTGGCATAAAACAGCACAGACAGAGAGTAAATTATTCCTTTGGTTCTCTAAACCAATCCTAAAATGTGCAGAGAAGGCAATATCCTGAAAAGACAGGCAAGAAAAGAACAAATTGCTTCTGGGCAGGGTCTGTGTCCCTGCCTCACATGGGTTCTGTTGTGTCCCGTGCAGTGCTGCCCTGACAACCCCAAGCTCCAGCTCTGCAGATTTAATAGGTGTCAGGAGCAAGGACTGGAGCAACAGGCTAATGGAATGACCTCATGGAAGTGCCTTGGTCAGCCCCAGGTTAGGTAAGGCCCAGCACAGCTGTCTCAACTACATTCTCCATTGCAGACTTCCTCAGCTCTGAAGTTTGGGCTCTGCATGGGGGTTTTTTCACTGACATTTTTCCATTTCCATTCCTCTCCTTCCCTTGGAAAAAAAGAACAACTATAATTCCAATATTTGTTCCAGCTTCTGTAAACTACCACTGCTGCTGCACTGACCTGTCCAGATGGTGTTCCTTCCAGCTCACACAGACCAGTCAGGAAAGCAAAGAGGAGGAGGCGTAAACTCTTTAAAAATCCATCCTGTACAGTCTGGGGGACAGAGGACAGCAGTGGGACCTGCCTCAGAGCCAGAGTATTTCCCTGCTGGATTTCTGTAGTAGCTTGTTTTGTCTTCCCATGGTCTGATATTAGATGATAGTTCTTTAATCTTTTCCAAAGCAAACCCCATTTCCTTGTCACATGCATGCACTCCATCTCACTGTGATAGATTCGCTTCCAGACCCTGTTAGAATATAAAATAAACGTTTTTTAAATCTCTTTCCACTTCATCCAACATTCTTTCCAGGTCTTGTGACTCTCCCAAATCTAATTCTTGACCTCTGTGTTAAATCCTTGTTCTCTTTCCCCTCCAACAGCTTTTCAACTTGGTTGCTACATGTCCTCCGATTAACATCCCTTTGCTTCCTGACTTCAGTTGCAGGATTTTCAGCAGAATGCTGAGGGCTCCTTGCTGGTTTCCTTCTCCTCAAACTGTTTTCCATGTTATGTTAATTCTTCTCTGCCTTTCTGAAGCTTATCAGCCTTACTGGAAAACTCACAGAGTGCAGAGAGGGAAAGGCAGAGGAAAGACAATCAGTGCCCAGGTAAAGTGAGTTATCTGCAAGGACAGCAGATACTCCCGAGATTCATCAAAAATCAAAGAGCTTTCCTGAATCCCAAACCTTTCCTGTTCTGCAGGAAAGCCCCAAACTGCAATCCAGGGAGCCAGATTCTCAATTACTTTTAAATTTATCCTTAACGGTTTAATGGTGCCAAACCCCAGCAACAGATAAAACTCAAAATGGAAAATTCCTGGCATAGGAAGAATAATTTATCATCTACTCTGTACATTTTCTGAAAGAAGATTTCAAAACAAAAAAGAGCAGCAGGGGAGAGGCTAATCCTATGGCATTGTCCCTCCTTGTGGGAAGAATGGAATGACTCCCTCATCCAGGACTCCAGCAGAGCAGAAGTCAAGAGGGTCTCAGCCCTGTTACCACTACATTTTGTAATCTAGAAAAATATTATCACTTCCTCCATGGTCTTTCAGCCAGGCAATGCCCAAATGCCAAAGAAAAGCCAAATTTCAAGGCAGATTGAAGGGTAGGTTAAGGCTGAATGGTCCACTAAGGTGGAGCTTCCCCTCTTCTCCTGTTCTTCCAGGTGGAACCAGGTGGAAGGAACCTGGGAATGCTCAGCCTGATCCGTGCTCAGAAGTTTCCCAGGGTTTCCAGTCCGTCACTTGTAGCAAACTTCCAAAGCCTGACTGCTCAAGAAAAAAGTTGAAGCAGTTGGTTCAGTTGACCTAATTTGGTTTTATTCCATCTCCTGAACTGAGCTAAAGCTGCTCAACCCTGATCCCAACGCTGGTCAAGTGTTGGCTTCTGTTTGGTTAAACAAGTTCAACTGAGCTGTAGTTCTTGAAAGAAACCCCTTTTTCCTGGTCTAGACAAAACCAAAGGGCTTTACAACCCAAGTAGAGAGGACCAGGTTAAGACAGGCCCAAGTTGAGGCAGGACAGAACTACTGTGCTTCCACTGCCTTCCTCAGAGCAACAATGAAAAAAGCCAACCAGCATCTGTGAGAACTGTGCTCTTTGCTGCTTCACGTGGCTGATTGGTTTGTTGAGCCAATCTTTGAAATGAAATCAAAAATAGAACCACGTTTTTTTCCTGCACCAACTCTTCAGGTCCAGGAGCATATACATTTTTAAACAATGACTGCTAATCCTGGACTTGCTTTATGCTCTGAGAAGCCATTTCAAACATGATTCCTCACAGAACCAGGATGTTTTCCCCCTCCCACTTTCTCCCTCCTCTGCCTACTCCAGCCATGCAGCAAAAGTTCCTGCAAAGTTTTCTGGAGGGAGGATCCTCCTCATGGCCAAGAGCTGGAGAGTTAATGGATCTGCTGCTCCTGCCAAAGGCTCATCCAGAGGGAGGTGCTGTGCATGTGCTGGCTGCAGGAGAGTTCAGGGAGGGGAAAAGCTGAATAATTTATGCCCTATCCGAGGCCCTTTTAATTCTTTCCTGTTTGTTTTTCTCCCTCCTGTGGCAGCATTTAGTCATCTCCTCACAGTGTGTCTTTGAGAAGGGAAGGGATGAGAAGGGAAAGGGAATGTTTTCCAGGAAGACATATCATTCTTCCCAAAGTGGGTTATACAAATTAGAGTTTAAGCAGATCAAACCCGTAGGGCCGGGCTACTGAGAACGTTCCATACAGCAAACGCTGCCATGAGGGGAGGGAGAACGTCAGAGCTCAGCTCCCAGACGGCTTTCGGAAAACACAGTGTCAGCACATCTAATTCCTTACTCCTCTGAGACATTTTTGACTCATTTCATTTGAAATTGGCTTGAGACAAAGAAGCAACGCAGAGAAATCTGGAGAACTGGGTGTAAACTGCAAGGAAAGGAGGAGGCATGAAGTCAACTTGGAAGGGACAAGCAATTAATCCAGGCATTAATCCTGTCCTTACAACAGCACCACCACCCAGGAAGGGGGATTTGTGCAGTTCTTAGAGTGGTGGCTTCTGCCAGTAACATCAGCTCACATTCCCCCTGTCATGGAGAGTCTGATCCCACTTCTCCTGATGGAAATATTGCCTTTGAATTTTCAGTGTCCATGAGCCGAGGATTCATCCGGACCTGGGGAGAACATGGACACGGATCAGGCTGTGATTCACCTTCCATCACTTCTCTCCAACTCTTCTCATGCCACCCATGCCAGAACACCCAGTGCACCTCGCACTCATGATGGTTCAGACTTGCTTTAAAGCCACACAAGTAAAACACAGTCTTTAGGGGAGACTAGTAAAACATTTAAAAAAAAATAAACAAGAAAGGTTCTCACAGATCTAAGATATAATTAACTGTGTTTGCACTGATACAAACATTCTGTCAGATTTAAATGAGCATAAATGGTTGTTCAAAAATAAAGGAAAGGATTCTTTTTTTTTTGAAAAAGAGCATAGTCTGCTCTAATGGGATCTAATAACTCTTAATAGTCTTCTATAAAAGTAATAGTGCACTTAAATCTCCACTTGGCAAGAATCCGGGGCAGAAAAAAGTGCATTTTAAAAATGGGAACAGCTCAAGGCTGCGTGTTCCCAGCCAGCAACGACAAGCTGAAACAATACAAGGAATCCAGATAATGAAGCACATATGTCTTTCCAGGACCACGGAGGGAACAGCTTCCTCATTTACGCAATCCAGAGGGGAAAACGGTCCCCCCGATGCAGCACCTGAGGTGAAGGGGTGAGGCCTGAGAGCGAGATGAGCCCTCACATCAGGGTTCACTCACATTTACATAAGTGAACTCTCTCTGTGCTTTGATTTTTCCTCTCTCTTTCCTTCCCTCTCTTCCTGGTGAATACGTTTTCCAACGCAGGGACTCTGGGAAAGCAGATTAAAGCCAGCCCCGGAGGTTCCTATAAACTCCATGAGGCACATGGCAGGAGGCCTGGCATGGAACGCCGGGCCCGACCCGGGAAGGAGCTCAGAAGCATGTGTTTAAAGTTTAAAATGGATGGGTCTCCTGGCCACAGCTTGTAGCAGAGCTTCTAAACAGAGTGAAGGAGAAGGAACCTGTGTCAGTGGCTCTTTCAGGGCTTTGGAGTAGCTCCCTCAAGGTGTTTGTGTTGATGGTGCTCTGGGCTCAGCCCAGGCCATGGCAGGGGGACTCACTGCAGCTCTGCTCTTTGCCCCGCTACAAATGCCTGTAAACATCCATTTGCACTTTCTAGCTGTGGAATATCCATGGTTAAAGCCACCTTTTTAACCATGGATATAGAGGGAAGAAGTAAACAGAGAAAATACTGAGAAAAATCCAGGAGGTGTTTCATTTCAGGATGTACTTGAATGAAAAGCAGCACATTTTTCATTCCGAGTTTTAGAGGCATCTTTCATTCGTAATCAACGCAAAACACTCCCCAATCTACCACTGCAAAACAAAAGAGAGGCAACTTGTGGTTGTATATTTAGGAAAATGAATTCCACTTGAATTCAGAGAGGGGTTTTCTCTTTCATAATGGGAGTAAGAAATCCCTGCAGAGCGACGGAGAGCAGATCCCATTAACTGCAAAGGCCAAAGGGGGATTGACAAGTGAGTGATTTGGCCACGGAATGAGGTGAACTAATTTGCAGAGGAATGAGTATTTCTGAGCATCTGGTGGCTGGCCTGCCTATGGCAGCAGGGCTGAACTGCACACAGACAGGAGGATCTGGCTCCATGGACAGCAATGGCCCCAGAACTCTCCAGTGATTTGGAGTTTACAGAAATTCTCTGCATTACCAAAGAGTTTCTTTTTCATTAAACTAAGCTCTTCTTTCCTACCCAAATGTGTCCGTAGCTCTGTTCAAAGTAGCAGTGAACAAAGACTATTCAGGCACAGGGCCCCAGATGTTTCCCCTGTTTGTGTGATCTACATGGAGCAGATATTATTCCATGCCGTGTTATCTCAGAGATTAATGATGGGCAAGTTTCAAAAGGTTTGAAATTTCCAAATAATTGATTTGGAGGAACTCCCACAACAACGAAGCTCCTTTGGATCTTATCAAAACTCCCTGTAAATGGTGGGTCTGTGTGAGCAGCCAAAGATGACTGAACCAGCACAGGGAGCCCTCAGCCCCTGCCAGGGCAGGAGGGTACGAGTTACTCAGCACACACAGAAAAAGAAATCACTTCTGGGGAAGGAAACAGTTGCAGAGAATTATGTTTCCTAGGAACATGTGCTCATTTTCCAGAATCGTTTTGATTCTGATTTTGTGGGGAAAAAAAGAGCAATTTAATCTTTTAAATATTGTTATTTCATTACCTGAAGTAGACTTTGAGGAGTCTTGTAGAGGTGTCCCTTGATTTAACAAGGATGAGGACACAGAGCCTGCTAATTAGTTATACTGAAATGTTCTTCCTACATATTTTTGGTTTTGGAAAAGCAATGGAGTGGAATTATGAAATGTGTATTCTTGTTTGCTAGAATCAGCTGCCTTCTTTCTGAAAGCATTTTGTGAGAGAAGGGCTGAGGAACAGGAGAAATAACAGGCTTTACTCCGGGAGTGTTAATTGCCATTTCTCATTTGTTGCTATTCTCCTGCTACATCAGCTTGCATACATAAAATCATAAAATCCACAATTTTAAAAGTTGTTGCCATTAACTTCTTGTTTTGTGGAGGTGGCTAAATGGCAAAGGATTGAGTTCTGAGAGAGCTGCTAAGAGAGAGAAGTGAGGTCTCTAAGGAGAACTATCTTTCAGCTCTCTGGTTCCTGCCTATCTTTAGTCAGGATTACAGTCAGAACAAGCAGCCGAGTGATTTGGGACGAGAGGACAGGGAACTGATTTGAATTTGTACCAAGCGGAAAACAAGGAGAGCCAGAGCAACTTCTCCAAGTGATGTCAAGCTGGAATAAACCTTGTGAGGCCAAGGAAGGAACAACAAAATGGAGACAAGAATGAAGACCATGGGATGTTTTATTTCAGCCAGTTTTGTTCATTATTCTGTACTTTTGTCTCTTCTTTCCATTAAATCGAGTGCTCCAAGGTGGTTTTCCCCCTTCTCATTCCCAGCTGCTCTGCAAACAGAGGGAACAGCTGATGCTGTGCCTGTTTCCCCCTTTCCCCAGGGAAGCCTCAGTGCCACCTCAGCCAAACCTTCTCTGCAACATCAGCCCCTGGGCAAATCCTCTTCCTTCCCTCAGCCCAAGGCTCAGATTCTGCAGCTCACTGACCCACCTCCATCCATGGCTTTGCAGGCAACCAGCTGGGTGGAAAAGGGGACCTTCCACTGCCAGGAAACTTCATTACCAACAGCCCAAGAGGAAGGATGAGTTACTTCACTGAAAATGCATTTCCAAACTCTAAATGTATTAAGAAAATGAGTTTGTTTTTTTTTCAGCTGCTGTCATGAAGGAAAGCACTGTGTAGGAGGACAGGCAAAGTCTTTGAAAACTGCTCAGCCTATTTATGGCCACTGTCAAAGTCAGATTAATGATTTTTTATCAAAATGATACACAATTAATAATTTGTCATTATCCTTGTAGTTTGGTTGGAAGTAATAACCACATCAAGCTCTGGGTTTGCACATCCTGGGGCCTTCCAAGGCCATAGTTGTGTCTCAGTGCTACGAGAGCTTTAGTAAAGCTTTGTGGATTTAATCAAATGTTATATTGTAATTTTACAGTGCATTTAAACTCTCAAAAATTCCGACCTCTAATCTCACTAATCCACAAATGAAGAGCAATTTTTATACCATATCTTGTGTAGTCCTATTTTTTAGTCAAATTAAATGCAAAATACCACTTCTAATATAAACTCCCATTTTTATTACCAATTTCTTGTATCCCTTTTGCGCAATTGAAAACACTGAAGCAAAATGCGAAGCCAAACACTGTGCAACCACCTACTTGTGGCAGCCCAGCAAAGCAGATCTGCTGCTCTCACAGAGCTCTGGGCCCTGGGCAGTGCCCACGGGGGGCTGTGGGCAGGGCAGGGGGCAAGGCTGTGCCAGCACCTCTCCCATGGGAACACAGGACTCGCTGCATCCACAGGGATGCTCCGTCTCACCTGCAGAAATCTCTGCCTGTCTTCAAGAATCACCAGCCCGAGAGCCCAACCTCCCAGTCTTTACATAAATGGGAGTGGGGATAACGAAACGCCCTCGTTGTGTCTCCAGCCGTGGCTCGAGTCCTGCAGGGCTGGTGATCCTGCACTCCCAGAGCCTGCTCAGATCCCAGGGATGGAGCTGCTCCTCCCAATGGCTCCATTCCCGTGCTCTTGGCAGCCGCCCTGGTCAGGAAATTGTAACGGAGCAGAGACATAACAGAGACATTGCAGGGAGAGCTGTTTACATTCCTGGAAGGAAAGCTGCAGGACCACTGAGCGCGATCCCACAAAGCTCCTCCGCCAAAATTCCTGACCATTTCCTGCAGATTGCTCCTCGGGTGCTCTCGGCTCAGACATCCCCAGTGATGCCTTTTAAATTCTGGACACATTCCCAACCTCTCGAGCTCAGTGGGGCTCAAGTCAGACCGTGGGGTTGGGGTTGGTGTCATCTCCAAGTGGAGAATTGTTGTGTTTCCAAGAGACAAATTTCTGGGCTACAAAGTACAGAGCTGAGAACCTTCATTTTGCATGAAAATCAATATAATCTTATATTTTTGTTCAAATTATTGCAGTATCTGGAAGTTCAAGCTAAAGAACCATTACTCTGAGGTGTGAGTTAGGTTTGGTAATGCCTGGAGGAGGCCAGTCCATCAAGGGCTGCTTCTAGGAGTAGTTCCAATATAAAGCACCACTTTCAGCTGCTCTGTAATTTGTTTGCACTGTTGGCTTCTCCCTGTTTATCCAAGGTGTGGTGGAGACAGTAAAAAGGTTGAGCTGAAGCTGTGAGGAGATTCTGTCCTGCACATCACAGATAATCAGAGTCAAAATCTTAGAGCCCTGAAAATCAGCAGCACATAACTTACAGACTGCACCAAGTGTGTAACCTCGTTGTACTTACACAAAGTAATTTCATTTTGATTGCCTATTGAATAAGTCTGATTATTCTTTAAGAGTCACTCTGGAATGGAGCCTGAAGGTACAATATAAAATAATTGAATTGAGTGTAAAGTTCCAGCTGGTAACCTTGTCAGTAATTCCAACACAGATCTTGTATCTGTAATTTAGAGAGCTGGGGATATGAGTGGGAAGTGGGTTCTACTAACACTTAGAAACTTACCCCCTCCTTTTTTCCCCCCACCAGTGTAACTTCTGTTCTTCCCAAGAAGCTCATTTTAATGGGATTAACGTACCGGTTGATGGCAGCACACTGGAATGGGAACTGTATGGTTGGCTCAGATTTATTTCCTGCTATATCACAGTATGAACTTGAGGAATGATTTCCGGGAGACCAATCACCACACTGCACTGAACTGCACCCTAACTGCAATCAGGAGAGTGACAGGATTCTTTTTTGTCTTTTCCAAGCTATTTGTTGCAATTCTTGAGCCCCTCAGTGAAATCCTAAAAAAGAGGAATCCTAGAGCTGCAGCCAAATGTTCTTTAAGAAGTGACAAAATATACTGTCACTAATATCCTGGAGAATAAAACCCAGGCCCTCAGTACTTCTGGAAGTGGATTGGAGTGTGTCATAATTTGAGTTCTGGCAGCTGCTGTCCCTGGGCCAGGCTCTGTGCTGCTCTGAGGGAAGCTGCAGCCGTGCAGAGCAGTGGATTCGCTGTCACACAGCTCATTCCTACCTCGAAATTCAGTTCAGGGGCTCTTCCACCATCAGGGGCCCCAGCCCCTCAGACCTGTCCTCCAGCACCTTCTCACTTCCCAGGTGCTCCCTCAAACCTGGACAAAGTGGCCTCCAGGAACACAGGCAGGAGTCCAAGGGCTCTTCTATTCCCTGGGACAGCCCATTCGCTGCAGAGAGAAGCTGGAGTTGAAATCACCTGGCTCTGAACTGTTACCCAATATTTTGCCCTGATTTTACCTTGTGCATAAATGAATGAGAAATTTCTCTTGCAAATCCAGACAGCTCCCTTTTCAAAGTCTAAATTATTAATAACTGCTGAACTTATCTCGTGGAGAAAACAAAATACTGAGGGATTGAAAATTAATGCTATTTGGGATGTGGGGATCACGCACAGTTTGTTTCACATTGCTTAAAATCTGCATTCAGCTAGAAATAAGTTTATCCACCTTTTTTATCCAAAATTTAGGATGCACTATTTTTCTATTGCAGAGGCAGTTTCCTCACTTAGACATATCCAAACGTGGAAATCAACTTTTTGGCAGCATCCAGACAAATGGGATGTTACTGTGGCATTTTGGGTGCCTTCTCATTCGCCAGGCTCTGTGTTGCTGAGGTGCCAGGCTGGGGCACAAAGCAATGGGTCATCCTGGTCTTCAAGTAATAAGGTCAAAGTACAAAGCCAGCAGGATGTAATTTTCCACAAATGACAAGTGTTCTAATTAGAAGGGTTTGATTTTTAAATCCTATTTGAAGTAAATGTTTTCTGATGGAAATAGGAGACCAGTTATTAATAAAACCTAATTCACGACTGGGGTTTAATAGCTGGTAAATTTGCCAACTGGAGACGTGCTCCAAACCCCCACGTGTGTGTTTTTGGTGCCTTCCTTGGCCCCCTGCCACGAGCCACCGTGAGTGACACCCCCACCTTGGTTCAGCAGCTCTGCTCAGCTCTGCCTCATTCCATGAAACGCTCCCCGGGACCGGTGCCAGCCATCCCATGATGCCGTTATACCTCCCTCCTCCTTTGATAGCTCCCTTCTTATGTCCCAGCTGGTATTCCTTGGAGCTTTGCCTCTGGTAAACTGCCATATATTCTTTGCAAATATGCCACAGCTATTCACTTTTCCTTCTGCAAATGACTCGCATTAGCTTCTATTGTTGTTGCATGTCAGGGAGAATATAGTTCCTTCAGCTCACTAGCTGCTATTATTTTTCTCTAGCTATTTTCCATTAAGATGCATTTCCTCCCAAATGTTATGAAAATATAATTTTTTTTTATCATTTCCTTAGAATTTGTAAAGCTTTTCCCATGGATAAATATCTCCCACAGGAGTGAGCACAGAGAGTGTGAGAGGTTGTTCTTGTTGTTGCTGTTGTTGTTCTTTTCCATCTGAAATGCATTTCCCCCCCCCTTAAATTTCTGTACATGCCTGCCCCTCTTTATGGGTACACGTGGGAAGTGACAGCTCTGGGAAAGAAGGAGCATCTGGTGATAGGTACAGATGTGTTTGTGGGGAGAAGGGCTGGTTTGGGGAATACCTGGGGAGAAAGGCTTGTGTGTGTCCCTGGGCAGCGTGAAGGCAGCACTGATCCCTTCTGGGGTATAAACAGGCACCCCAGGAATTCTGTTCTTTAAGATCTCGCTGAAGGTGATCCAGACAGTTCTACTAAAGATAAAAACTCCTTCTGAGGCAGTTGCAGGGATGAGTTCACCCAGGGAAGGACTCTCAGCTGCAGGAAATGATGGTAACTCCGGCAAAGGCCGGGATTGTTTCCTGCACCGGCTCTGTCCGAGTGTGCAGAGAGCCCTGAGCCTCTGCTGGGCACAGGGACACGGAGCAAACCTCAGCCAGGAGCACGTTGGGAGGGAGGGAGTCAAGAGCAGAGACAACTCATCCCCAGACACAACAGAACATGCGTAGGAACGAGGGTCTAACGCATGTGCTGCAACTCGGGCACAGCTCGTGGATTTAAAACCACGCTTTTCACAAGGTTCATCAAAACATTTGCATTCTGGAGGGAAGATAACCTTGCAGAGCTGTGGCACTCAGTGTTCTGCTCTGGGTGACGAGGAGGGGTCAGTCATAGGTTGGACTCGGTGTCCTTGGAGGTCTTTCCCAGCCCCAGTGATGCCGTGGTTCTGTGGTGCTCTCTGAACACTGACCCTCAGAAAAGGGGCTGCAGCCCAAACCGGCCTCCTCAGCACAGCCCTGAGCAGAGCACAGGCACTGGGGGCACCTAAACTCTGCTGCAGGTTTGGCTTCATTGGTTATGGGGGCTTGTGCTGAACTTCAGGCTGTGGCAGCAGTGGGTGTCTTTTTAGGATGTGCAAAAAAGTACTAAGAGCAAATATTTTATCCAAATAGCTTGATTTCAGTTCCCCTCCGGAATATTTGACCCTTCCATCACTCAGGCAAGAGGCTCTGCTGTTGCAGCTGGGCAGTGGGGATGGAGTTGCCCACTGGTACCACAGCAAAAAAGAGACATTCTCTGCTTAGATTAAACAGCACAAATTGGAAGGGAGGGAGATGGAGTGATTTTTCACATAACCATAATTGTGTGCTAATTATATCATGGAATGAAAGCAATTGCCCAATTATAAGACAATGTATCACTCTATCACAGGCAGTGCTTTGAAGGTTTATGTACTTTAAATTACTGTGACATTCCCAAGGCTCCTTTGTTTACACATTTTTCTCAACATCTTCTACCAACAACAGTGCTATGACTAAAGCCATTAATTAATATATTCCCTGTGTCTTTGCAGAAGTTACAGAGTCCTGTTCAGACTGAATTTATGCCATTTTGTAAAGCAACTTGATTTTCCTATTACACTGCTAATGGCCACTCTGGGGTTGATAACTCAGTAGGTGCAGTTGGTTTTCTCCTCCACTCTCCTTGCAAATATTTTTCCATCGCTGTGCCCTCTGTATTACTGAATTTTTGTGCCTCTCTGAACTTTAATGTGGCTGTACTCCTCCCTCCGTCACAGTAGGTTCTCCAGTCATGACATTATTACTTTCTTGATACCCAGAATGAGTGAGAGAAAAATCTTGACCAGTAAATCTGTTTTCTTCTTTTTTACCATTTATGGGAGAATACCTCGTACACAGACCAGCATTGCCATTTCTTTTTCAGTTATCACTGGGCATTTGTCATGGCAGGCAGGTACAATTGTATGACATGCTGTTGTAATAACATCAAGCACAGCTGACATCCAGGGACAGAGACTTCAGCGTGGTCTGTAAAAACCTGACAGAACCCCCAGTGTGTGGTCAGGTGGCCTCACTGCACAGAAATTGAAATGTTTGCATCTTCCCAAGTGTTGTTGCCTGCCCTGTGAGATTAAACCTGGTGTAAAACTACCTGTGAAACCTAATAGGAGACAGGCTGTTATTTGCCATTATTTGTTCTTTAAATAGATAATGAAAACCCCAGAGCACTGGGATTTAGATTCTTCTTCTCCTTACCAGGAGCCCTCATCCTGGTCCATCAGTTGAAATGCTCCCCACTGGGGCAGTCGTGTTGTATCTGCTCTAAACCTGTCCTGTACCACCCCTGAGCCCCAAACACAGACAGCAGTGGGGGCACAGCAGCACTGCTGCTCCTGCACTGCCCTGCACCTTCTAAAACTCCCCAGGTGAGGAGCTGCACCCTCATCCCAGTGCAAACAGGGCATCCAACACCTCCTCCTTTGGGCCTTGGAGGAGGATGGATCCCCCAGAGAGCAACACCCCAAACGAGGAGACAGGATCTCCCCAGGAAAGGCACGGGAGGATTCTCTGCACACTGTTGGTCCAAAGCAGATTGCCAAAGCCCACAGGTAACTCCACAGGCTGTGTGGGGATCTGGGAGTGCCCAGGCTGTGGGGCGGCAGCCCCAGTTCCCAGAGAGCACAGCACCCTGAATGTGCCTCCCTGCCCAGGGAGCCCAGGCAGGCCTGACTTATTCAGCACTGTCACACAAGGACAGGTTTGACAGGTGGCACCAGAAGGGGAGCTCTGCTTCGGATCCCTTCATTCATCCTTTGCAAACTTCAGTGGATTTTGAAGGGAACCATATTGGCAGCACTAGAGGCTGCACTCCTGCACTGATCTGTCAAATAGACTCGGGGAGGGGCAGTGCAGGCTTTACCTGGCTGCTGATGGTCCTGGCTGAGCATCCCCTCTTCTCAATGGTGTTTTGTGGGAGTGAGAACGCACTTGTCTCTTCAAATTATTTTCTCTGGTTTGAGGTTCATTAGGGGTTTCTGAACTGTTTCCTCTTATTAAAAGGAGACTCGTGTGATCTTCAGTGGAGCTGCTTGTCAGCAACATGGCACCAATTTGTTCCACTTTTTTTTTCTTGATTTATTTTTTATGCCTTTGGCTGGGTTTTATAGCTATTTATTTTGGATGTTTATCAAAACCTGTTGGTATCCTGCCTTCTTTGCCCATTCTTTGTGAAACGAGTTTTATAGATCTTGGTACAGGATTAAATTAATGGCTGGATCACAAAAGGCACTACTCAAAGTGCTGGTAATTGGCACCTCAACATATATTCCCAGCAGAGGCCGAGGACCAGATAGTTTCAGAGATGGAATGACCATCTGCCTCTTCTTGGTGGTGCCTCATGGCTGACTGAGCAATGTCAGGAAAGCTTGTCTGCTTTACCTTTCTTGGGGACAAGTCAAGGATTGCTCTACGACCCATCTGGTACCTGATCCTGGCATTAAAGTCTTTATTATTTTTAAGATAATTTGTCTTCCTCCCTGGCAAAGCATTTTAATGCCCTGCCACTTATTTTTTGTTTTAAGTGGCACCTCAAACAGAGAAGACAAACACACGACCTGCTGTGTTTTGCTGCCGGGGGTGATGCCCATGGGCAGCCCCATCCCCTGACCCAGCACAGCTGAGGTGGTTTTGCCACTCCAGGTCCCCAAGAACTCGGTATCTGCCTCCCCTGCTCCGCTCTGGTATTAATGCCTTGGCACATAAAAAATGCCAACAGATGCCATCAAGTGTAAAGAGACAGGTGGTGTCAGTGCGTCAGAGGAGGGACTTCCTCCAGCACGGCGGCACTCGCTGCGTTCCGGGGGCTGCCCCTGCAAACCTTCACCCGGGTGACACCTCCCTCCCCGAGAGACAGCCCCGCTGGCCCTGGGAGCCGGCTCCGTGCCACCCACAGCCCGGGCACAGGAGGGCACTGCCCAAAACAGGGCTGGGACTGCCCAAACCGGGGCTGGCACTGCCCAAACCCAGGCTGGCACTGCCCAAAACAGGGCTGGCACTGCCCAAACCAGGGCTGGGACTGCCCAAACCCAGAGCTGGCACTGCCCAATCCAGGGCTGGCACTGCCCAAACCAGCTCCAGGTGACCGCAGAAGGTGTCGTGGCCAGGGTTCAGAAAGCCTTTGGTTGTGTCTTTTGCAGCTTCAGGGCCCCTGTGTTGAGTCAGATGCCCAATGAGAGCACTAAACATCTTCTGCACACAAGTTTACTGCTCTCCCACAACCTTTTCACTCCTGCCTTCGGGCCAGAGGTTTTCTGTATTTCCTCTTACCTCGTCCGTGTTTTGCTTCATATTTCCAGTCATAAAATGATTAGATGAGCTCTAAGCCCAGACCTCTTTTTTTTCAGCATCGAAATCCTTCAGCAGATAATAGGCTTAATTCTCTAATATGGGCAGACAGCTTAATGAAATAGCTAATCCCCAGACAATGAAAAAGAAGATTTTTTTTGTCTGTTTTTTGTTATATGTCATTACTGACCTTTTATATAACCCACCATTATATCATCATTCCCGTGTGTCAGTTCAGGGCTCTGGGATCCAAGGTGGAAGATGTGGTTCTCTGACTTGTGTCTCCCTTATGGGTCAAGCTGCCCAAACCTCATCCTTTTAACAAAGCAATGTAGGTGACCCTTCTTCCCGTCTATACCTGTAAGTTATTACTGTAGTCTGTAGTATCTTCTGCCTCTGTTCTGCCTGGAGACCTCTCCCAGGGTCAGGACTGTGTTAATGCAAACCCAGGAACATCACCCTTGCTGCTGGAGAGCTCACAGTCAAAAACGTGTGACCTCCTGGGATGGACTGGGAGAGGGCTAAAATCAAATAGCTTTGCTCTCACACAAATATTGGCCTTTTCTGAAAATACTTTAAGGTGGCACTGAGATCACGGGTCCACCAAGTCATGGTTACTTTTCTGACAGGATGTATCAAGGGTGGCCTCCTGTCAGACACCCTCTGCCAGACCAGCCCTGCACGTCCCACCATGGCCAATAACTTCTGGCTGAGGCTTTTCAGCAGCTTCCCGTAGGGTGGAGGGTTCCTGACTTCCATTCCAGATCCATGAGCTGCTTGCAGTCTGACAGCCAAGGGCTGTGGGCTGTGCTTTACTTGCCTTTTGTACATCCCTAGGAGAGCTGTCCTGCCAGACAGGGAGCTACCAGGGGGTTGGGATCTCGGCAGAATGAATTATTTACACCCGCCATGACTGAGTGCTCAAATATGTGTCTGCATGTTCTGTGGGAGCCAGTCTGCTCACAAGCTTTCACCAACCCCACTTGGGCTTTTCTGAGTGCGAGGAGCAAACTCTGCTCAGCTTTTGTGTTCTTTCTTTACAACCACTGAGTGCTTAAAGCTAAGGGGGGGCTGGCTGGAGATATAATTAAAGGCAGAACTTGCCTGCGGTAGCTTTTCAGGGAGATGAAGGGCACTCCTCCTCTCCAGAAGGTCCCTGTTCCTTCCCAGGGATGCTGTAATCTGTTGCTAAGGCAGTGGCTGTGCTGTAACACTGTGTTCTCTCTCTCATTGTGTTTATGAGCAGGTGGAGCAGAAATTGCTTGGTTTCTACACAAATAGCTACAGAACAAATGTACCAAAGGAAATGGGAGGTGGGTGGAGAAGATCCACAACATGATTAACATGAAAATAAAGAGATGTGAGAACATGCCATATCTGAATAGTAAATATATAAATAAAGTTCATCGTTGAGCACCTTCTCAGCGTGAGGGAGTCCCATTCACTGAGGATCAGACTAAACATCAGGAAATCAGGATTTTATTCTTAGCTCCTCCAGCAGCCTGCTGACTGCTCTTAGCCAAGGTATTTTCTGATTCTGTGCTTCAGTTTTTCCATCCTTATAGAGTCTCATCGTTTCTTCGTAAAGACTTTTGAAAGCTGGCGTAGAAAAATCCTGGTTGACGTCTGGATTTTACTGTCACAAGGAGGAGGCATTTGGTGAAGTACCAGGGAGGCCTTTTGCTGAAGATGAGTTCGGGGGGGGCAATAAGTGAAAGAAAAAGAACCGTCCGCCAGAGAGAAGTGATTCAGTGGGGAGAGTGTTTGTGTGGCTGCTCTGTGTGATTTTACAAGGCCAGAGGAGTGGAAGCCAAGCCCTGTGCAGCCCTTTCCCCCGCGAGCCGTGTGTGTGCCGCCGTCGTTACCTTGACACTCGTGTGGAGCCGTCACGGCGCTGGCGTGAGCACAGCACGTTGTGCCATGTACCAGACACATTCCCTGCTCAGGAAAACAAAGGCAGATGAAGTGAGAAGTGGGAGTCATGAATCATTGAAGAAGAAACGGCACACACGGGGCCCGCTGGGAGAGGAGTGGGAGCGTCAGTGCTCCTGGGGCTGCCGGCAGGGGAGAGCACAGGGCCACGGCCCAGGGCAGGGGAGAGGGAAGGCAAGAGCTTGGGGAAGTCAAGGCAGGCACCTTCTCTCACAAACCCTCCTCATAACTTGAAATTAGGGCTTCTATGACCTATCTTTTGATATCATTTCTCCCCACAGCCTTGGCAGGTGTGGGGTTTGGACAGGTACGACACACACAGACTCTGCTGCCACATCCCCTGGGCCCAGGCATCCCCTCCACGCTCCCAGGAGTGGAGAGAACCCTCTTCTCGTGATGTTTGGTGTGTCCTTTGTATCTCCTCTGGAGGCCTGATTCTTCACTCTCCTGAGTTTTTCACTGGTGTGACATCAATGATTTACGCTCAAAAACGGGATAAACTGAGAACAGCGGCTCTTATTTACTGATAATAATTGATAAACACTCTTATTTACTGATAATAATGTACTGATTTACACTCTTACTTACCAGTAATAGTTCAAGGAGTGTTTGGACAACGCTCTCAGGCACAGGGTGGGATTCCTGGGGTGTCCTGTGCAGGGCCAGGAGCTGGATATTGATGATCCTTGTGGGTCCCTTCCAGCTCGGGATGTTCTGTGAGTCTTTGACAATGCAGGGTCAGCAGTTTCTCTGGCACATTTACTGCCTGCTTGCTCTTCAGCAGGATTGCTCTTGTCCCATATTGCTCTGGTTTTGAACCAGTGAGTGTTTCCCCTGGCAGCAGGATGGTGCAGTTCACAGACACACTGATGCCCTCAGATGATTGTGTGTCCTTGTGCTCTGGGCTGGATGAACAGGGAGGCCTGACAAAAATGGGTCACTGAAATCAGTGGTTCTGTGGCTCTCTCCTTTCGAAAGCTTAGGATGTTAAAAGCTGATTCTTTCATCTATCCTTAAGGGAAGAATTTTAAGTTCTGGGTTTCTGGACCTTGTTTTTTGTCCTGGGCCCTGTCTGGAGTTCCTGTCCCTGCAGCCTGTGCAGGTGTCCTTTGGCTTTCTTGTCACCTCGGTGCTTTCTCCTGGACATCGAGTTACTCAGACCTCACAGGAGATTGTAAAGTGGTTTTCCCCCTTTGTTAGCAGGGGGTTAATTGCAATTACTAATTTTGAATTTCTGTCATGGCCTATCTGATATTTTCTCTGATAATTTCATGAAATTCACCCTGTGTCAAACTCTGTGGAAATTCTCATTCAGCACCACCCTGGGCCACGAGGGACCCTTTCACCAGAAGTGATGAAATTATGAATCACAGTCAGGACCAGGCTGGGCCATCAGAGACAGCCAGGTCAGTGGGTTTGAGGGGGTTTAGAGACCACAGGAATGAAGGGGTTCCTTCATCATAATCAGATTGTAAAGCTTTAGTCATTTGATGATTGCAATGGGTGAAAAGGAAAGCTGGTAAAAGATCATTTAAAAAGA
The DNA here is from genome assembly GCF_003984885.1 of Neopelma chrysocephalum. Taxonomy (NCBI): domain Eukaryota; kingdom Metazoa; phylum Chordata; class Aves; order Passeriformes; family Pipridae; genus Neopelma; species Neopelma chrysocephalum. Next base: position 966,330 of record NW_020897842.1, on the reverse strand, counting down.
ACCTGACTTGAGTCATCACAGAGGATCCTCATCTCAGCCCAAAGCCTGGGGGAAGTCTTAGCCTCAGATCTTCCATTCTCAGTGCACAGAACACGTGTCTATCTTGCTTTTGGTTCTAATTCCACTTCAAAACAATTCACTATATTTTGCCAGCTATGACTGTAAGTTCCAGCGAAAAAAAACTTGCTGAGTCTTGCAGAGTTTATATAGTTAAAATAAAATTACTCTGAATTCATAGGTTAAGTGTTGAGTTTTATTTGAAGTGAAAGAAAGAAAGCAGGCTACTAAAATGATCCAATTTCCCTGACATACTGTTGAAGTGAATAGGAAAAAAAAAATCAAGTCACTTAATGCAAAGAAGAAAAAAAATCAAAAAAACTAAAAAAAAAAAACCAACTGCCAAGACAACATTTTTAACACTTACACCAGACAAACTGTTGGATTTCAAATTGGCAAACAGTCTGTTATGACAGTCCTGTGATGGAGCAATTCATAGAAAGAAAACTATCAGGAAAACTCCGCTCTGAGCAAGTGGGGCTTCTAGTCAAGGGATGGTGCCACTCAAATCTGGAGCAGAAAGGAGGCACAGAAATAAGAGACTTGTTCCCCAGTGCAGTCTGTGTGGGCAGGAGCAGCTGCAGGGTGGGATCCCACAGGGAGCTGAGGTGGAGCAAACCAGGACTGAGCCCTGCCAGGGGCTCCACAGCTTTGTTGGCTCCTGGCTGATGTGGTTCAGCACTTTGCAACCTCCAGCTCTCTTAAAGATTGGTGGTAATACAGTGACTTCAACCAGTTTTCTGATCCATCCTGCAGTCTAGAACCCAGAGCACCTATTTGGGCAGCCTTGAACTGTTGCTTAGCTTGAAGTAGCCCCAAGTGATGACTCTCCCCCAGAACTGCTGAAGGCTTTTGCTGTTTCCTGGTGCTTCTCAGCATCCCCTCCCTTGTGTGGCTTCACTGCTGACTCTGTGTGTGAAGGACTCTGCAGAGCAGGAGTCAGGGCAACAATCCTGACACCCATTTCTTTCAAGCTTTCCCTCTGCCTAAAATACCTCCAGGTATTTCAGGCTTTGGGCTTTTTTTAAGTTCAGCGTTGCCAATCTTATACTAATAAAGGCATAAGCCTGTACTTCAAAATCCTGAGTGGCATAATTACGGCTGTAAAAATAGAACACTTTCTCATAAAGGCTGAGGTATTCAGATGACATTCAAGCAGCTGCATCTTCAAGAGAAACAGCACATATTAGGGTGCTGCTAATAAAATTGTAAGTACTGGCAGCACAGCACTTCATGCAATCCCAGGCCTCGGGACTGGCACCCACTGCTGGAATCCCTTGGGATGACACATCCCACTGCAGGCAGCACTCCTGGCACAGCCCCCTCTAGGACCTGCTGCCCACCCAGGGATGGGGACACCAGGCTGGTGATGCATTTGGGTCTGTCTGTGCTCTTTGCCATGGACTTTGGGTGCTGCCTCGAGGAAAACCAACGTTCAACCCCAAGTGCAGGACGCTGGGAGGCACATCTTGATCCCAGAGCGGGGTTATGGGCACAGGGGGCTGGATCCCCTCCTGGGGCAGGAAGGAACTTTCCCAAATTCCCCAGAATTAACCAGGTTCACGTGCTGCTATTCACAACCCCAGCTTTAAAATAGGACTGAAAACACTGCCTGATATTGCAGAAATGTTCAGAAAATTAAAGACTTTGAAGCAGTTTGAGATCTAATCAGAAGTGCTCCAAAGTGTCGTTAATTATGGTTAATTTGATCTTTGGCTGTACGTAATTTTTAGCATGAGGTTCTCTGATACAATGATAATGAGGACTAAACAGGGATCTTAATGTGATTTCTGTGATTGTCAGTATGAACTTCACTTGCCATCTATTTCCAGCAAAGTGTGCATAAAATTAACTATCACAGCAGAGAATATTCAACGAGACATATTGGAACAAAAGCTTCAACTGATGCTTATAATTGTGGTATTTTCTTAATGAGTGACAGGTGCTCTGGTTGATGTGACGTTCTCACAAATCTCTTTTTCATTCAATAGGTTGATTCACAAAACCGTGCCCTGTTTGTGTAACCAAACAAGTGGGTTAAGAAAAGAGAACTTGGGCTCTACTTTTCCCTTTAAACTTTTTGTGTGTGTGTGTTGCTGAACAGCAGCAAGACTGCTTGAACTTTAAATCACTTAAATGGCTGTGTTACACCTACAGCTGAATGAATAATTCAGCTCCCAGTCACTGTCTGAATTTGATAGGAAGGAAAGGGGAGGGTCCCCACGGGGCTGGATGTGTGAGCAAGGGGGAAGGGGAAGGCTAATTAATTACACATTTACAGTGGGGAATACTTAAAAAAAACCCACTTAAGTACTGTTTTTTTGTTACATATTGCTGATCACAGCTGAGGCATAATACCAAGGCAACCATAGCCCTGAAAACTTAACTCTTCATGGCTCATTCACCACAGATGGAGATGGAGGGGGAAGGAGCCCAACCCCAACCCCAGCGTTGTGTTCCCTCAGACAAACGCTGCAGCTGAGGGTGAGTCACCACCTGCTGATGTCACGTTCAGCTCTGGTGCCACTGCAAGGAGGATTTCTTTCCTTCTCCCTGTTATTTTCAGGGATTCTGTCTCAGGGAGCTGGGCTGGCTGCCTCTCCCGGGGCGCTCAGGCACCGTGGCAGTATCACCACTGACACCAAGGATGCAAATTATTTTTCTCTTGGCACGGGGAAGATTTCTGCTGCCAAGAGAACGGTCTCTAGATTAAGCTTTTTTTAAATACTGTAAACTATTTTGGTAGCAGCAAATTACTGTGACTTGGTGTACGTGATCCCTGACTATTTTTAATGGCCCCGTGGCAGAGCTGAGCGTGGACTTGTACGGTCATTTTCAGAAGGAACCAGGGCCCCTTTTATAGCCAGACCATTCCCATTCTCTGCACAGCAAACACCAACTGCAGTTGGAATTGATTTTTTTTTCAAATAGCTCTAGAATTATCTCCCTCTAACAAAAAACTACCAATTCAGAAGCAATGTTTAATGACTGCTTTTGTTTCATATTCCCACGTGGGTTTTTTATTCTTTGTCATTTTCTTCTCCAAAAAATCGAGCAGACTTTGATCCTCCATTGCTCATTAGTAAAGGAACCAGCTCTCTAAAAACCTGCCTTATTTCGTGGCAAAGCTGGTCATGGCATGGCATGTGTTTGGGAAGATGGTGATTATTGAATATTGGTGCATTTTGAGGCATTCCTACATCCAGCAGGCAAGAACAGTTGGAAATCCATTGCCACAGCTCTGCTTCCCTCACCCATCCGTGCAGTGCAGCCACCTCACGAGGGTGTGGGCTGCTATCCTTGATCCATGTTGGTTCATTGTGGAATCGTTTCCTCACACAGTAAATGACAGAAGACTGAAGTTTTGAAATATTAGAACTCACCACTTTCTCTTATCTACAGCTGTGGAGACGTGGCAGCTCTCGCATCATTTCCCCTTCTGTCCCCCAGGGTGGGCTCAGCAGTTTGTGAAACGTTTCAGGGTCCTTTGAGTGGAAAGTTCCAGTGTTTTGGTTTGGACCCCCCAGTTCCTGGGTGATATTCGTTGCAGACACCAGACAGAAGGGAAAATTTGGGCCTCGGAGTGTCAACAGAGGCTTTGGGAGGTGCTGGAACACAGAAGTTTGTAAGAATGTTCAGAGTAATTTAGTTCTGGATTAAAATATAGCTGGCAGGAGAGATGGGCAATTACCTGCTCTTTAATACAGCCAGGGAATGTGTTCTCCCTCCCAGCTATTATTGTCCATACCTATTATTTCAGAACCACTGGACACGGACAAGCCTTGCTGTGGCACAGCTTCCACAATGAGGTCACCTGCAGCTTGGAAGTACAGCTGTTCCCCCTGCCTTCATCTCTAATTCATGGGCTTGTTGTGGGTGTTAGTTTTTTTTATCTGCTGTTTATTCTGCAAGCCCCTTTTGGGCACATTGATGCCTCCAGCAAGCTTTGTGTGCCAGGGAATTATGGGTCCAGAGATTCTGCAAATCTGCATCCCAGCCAAAGCTTTTGAAAGCTGCTTCTTTTGAATGCCATGCATTTGGCTCACACTCCTCCTTTCCTCTCTGTCTGTCTCTCTCTCTCTCTTCCTCTCTTTGCCCTCCCTTCTCTCCTATTTCTCTCCCTCTCTCCCCCTCTTACTCCTCTTTTTTCCCCCTTCTCCTTTTCCTGTCCCCTTCCCCCTTTTTCCTCCTGCTCTCCCCTTCTCTCTTCCTCCCTTTTCCCTTCTCCCTTACCCTTTCTTTTCCCTTTTTCTCACCCAGTGATCCCTCAGTAATGATGGGAAACTGCCTGCGCTGCACAGTGAACAACTGGGCTGGGAGGAGGAAGAGGGTGCTTTTCACCACCTAAAGGATGATCTAGAAGCCTTTCTCCACGATACTGTAGGATTCCATGGGCTCTATAAATGTCCACCTGAGCACCCCAATAAGTCAGAGGGCTGGAGAAGGTGTTGTGCCATCCAGCTCCTCCATCCCAGCTCCATCCACAGCGACAACATCCTTCCCTTCTAGTTCTTTTTTCCCTCCCTCCCTATTTTATTTTTAAATATTAAAGCTCTCTGGGTTTCCCCAGTAAATCAGTGTGTGTGTGAAGTGCTGGTTACTTGTAGCTGGAGGCTGTTTTCCCCCTCTGATGGACTGTGAGCATTTTGTCTAAAACCGTCTCTTCTCCCCATCCCTCCTCCTGTCCCTCCTCCCCCGCCAGCCCCGGCGAGCTCAGCTGCACATAATGACATCCAATCTGTTCAGGAAAAGAAAAAAACAGGAGGGGGAGAATATTTCCCTTTGATTTATACAGAAGCTGAGTTGGCAGAGAGCTCAGCTCAGGGGTGGGTGGAAGGGGAACCAAAAAGCAGATTTGTGATGCATGGGCACACTCTCCCTGGGGTGGTGCCAGCCAGCACAGCAGCCAGAGCCGCCGGAGAAGCTTTGCAGGTTCCGTGTGTGCGCCCAAGGCATCCTCCTTCCCAGAGAATTCCTATCGCCATGCAAACACACACCCACAGTCTGGGGTTAATTTAATTTTAAAATGACACTGGAGATAACACAGGCCGGCTCATTAGCACCAGACAAAACACACAGAGCCCCGCGCAGAGCCGGGCTCGGGAGGAGGGGAGGTCAGGGCTCAGCTCAGCCCGTCCTTGAGCCGGGCCCGGCCTCGAGCGAGAAGGACACGCCTGGGCTGGGGGTGAAAGGATAACGGGGAGAAGGGAAGGGAATCCTGTGCTGCAGTTCAGGCGTTGGAGCGGGATCGTCTGGCAAAAATCTTTGTGCCAGGTCAAGGCAATCCCGTGGATTTACATCCCACCACAGAGGATGTGCCCAAGCGTTTCATGCCACGTTTTTCATCCATTTAAGACAACATACAAAAAAATCAAAAGAGGCCCTGGTGCTCTATTTGAATGCTTTGGGAGTCAGTGCAAGGGACAGCAGGGAGTCGATGCAGGAGGTGTGGGCTGGTTCCATCTAATCCAAAGCCAGTATGAGAATCTCCTGTTTCCATAAACTGATGTCTGTGCACAACTTCATTCCAATCCTGGGTGTATCTCATGGACAAAACTGAAAAAAAATAATGAATGCAGCACTCATTTGCCACGAATAACCCTCTAGTTAATTTCTGCAACAAGGAGATGCACGAGCCTGATGTTTCTATTCTCAGTGTCTCTGCTCCAAAGGACTCACAGGATCCCACTGCATTTCAATATTTAATTCACAGTCTCCAGGAGGGTGGGTGAGCATCCTTATTCTCTAGGTAGGTCACCAGGGCATCCAAAGGTGACACAGTTACCTAAGACATAAAAGTGTGGAATAGAAGCCTGACTTTGTGTCTTCTGGTGATGTTCAGAAATACCTAACCGACTAATTATAATTTTAAGGGCATTTGTAGAGCTCTGGGTCAGGCCCCAAGAATTTGGTGGCTCTGCAGGTAAATGCAGCCAAGCAGATGTTGTGTGTTTAGTTTTGGACAGTTCTGGGCATGACAGTCAGTTTTACTGCAAGGTGGGGCAGGGGATCACACACCACAGACATGAATGCACAGACTGATGTAAGAGAATAATTGAGGTGATTCCATCCTATAGGTTTCATTTAATTGTTAACAACACCAGAATATAAAGTAAGGATCCAAAAATAAGTCAAGCCTGCTGTGCTGCCAGGTGCTAAACCCTCACCCTAAACTCTCCCCTCTGCTCTCTCTCAGGTCTTCCACTGAATAAAATTCCAGTCTTCAGCTCTCCCCTTCAGCTGCAGGGTGAGGAATTATTTTCCAATTTCCTCCATAGGTCTGTGTGTGTGCATCTATAAATAAACAAACCAGTATTCTGGATTGTACCCTCCCCTCCCCTGCCTCAGGAGCATCTTGTTCCCATCTCTCTCCAGCAGAACAGTGAGCCAGAATGAAATGCCTGATTCCTGGTAAGCACTGTCAGCACAGCAGCTGGGGAGAAGAGTATCTGAGGGAAATGCACAAGTGCACTGGCATTTATTTATTTCCTGGGGATATTTATACAGCACAGACCTCAGAGCACAAGTGCACTCGATGCCTCTGTCAGCGAAGGAGGGGAAATGAGCCTGGAGCACAGGCTGCACTGGGCATGTTCTGCTCCCAACACTGCCAGGGACAGAGCCCAGGGCTCTGAAGGCCCCTGGGACTGAACCCTCATGTCTGAGGGAGGCACAGAGCCCTGCAGGGCTGGCACTGGAGAGATTCACTGCCACCACTGGTGCCACCATTGCTGGGCTGGCTTCTCTCCTCTAGGAAAAGTCCCTGCAAAAGGGTGCTGTCATTCGTGGAAGGCAGAGTTCTTTCTTCTTTGCTAAGGCAGAATTGCCTTCACTGCTCTGGGACATTTGCCTGAGCAAACAATGAGGAAAGGCTTTAATTGTCCATAACTTGCAGCCTCTGGACTTTCCCAGCTCATTCCCCCCTAATCACTGAACATCCCCGTGCTCCCATTTCCTGTAAACTTTTCACAGTTTCTCTTTCCACTTTGACTTTCCATGTTCTGAAGAGCCAAGGTCCAGCGTTCAGAGCTGTGTCTGTGACAGCAGCACAGACCCCACTGTGGAACTGGGGCTGCTTTTCCTGGGCATCCCCTGGCCCTGTGCTCCCAGGGCTGAGCACAACTGCTGCCCCAACCTGCCTGCAGGAGCCCAGCCCCTGGGTCTGTCATTCTGGCTCATTCCTGGTTCCCAGCAGAGCCAAGGCTGTCCCTGCAGGAATATCCTGTGGGAAGAGGAAGAGGGAGGAAGGGCTGGGTCAGTGGTCATGCAAGAGGCTTCCCAACATGCTGCCCTCATCAAAGGGACCTGCTGAGTAATGAGCAGCCCCTTTCCACAGCCAGCAAGGCCAGGCAGAGCTTTGTTCCTCTTTGGAGGGCCAGGGCTGCAGGAGAAATGAGGGAATGGAGAGATGGAGCAGTTTGGCCCCGTTCCACCAGGACACACTGACAGGCTTCACTCACAGGGGCTGCACATGTCCCTGAGCCTGGAGCCAGGCAGGCCCTGCAGCAGCATCAGGGCTGGCTCCTGCTGCTGTCACCCAGTGATTTACCACCAGAACGGGCCAGTCACTGCCCTGAGACCAGGATGGCATGGAAGGGAACGAGGAACAACTGTCATGGAGTTGTTTCAAGCAGGAATTTATTTACTAAGAACTGGTATTATAAGGTCGCTATTTCCTAAATCTGTTCTGACTTCAGATGATTTGTCTGCAGGGGCATCCCAGTGTTATTAAATTGCTCAGTATTCCTGCTCCTGTTCAGGAGCTGCCATTGTGGAAAGAGCACTCCAGATCCTGGTTGTCTTTTCTGCCCAGCTGATGTGCACCCAATTGTTTCTGTAATTGAGATAATCTGTATTCTGTTCTCATTAGATTACTCCCACCTACAAATCTTCTCCATATGTCTTCAACCATGAAATGACCTGCTACAGCAGCAGCTGTCCCAGTGAGCCCACTGGAACTGGTACTCACATGAGTAAGGCCCAGAGCACTTATCCCAAGCTATTTAGGCTTTAGTCACTCAGTTACTGCCTGGTCCTACAGGGAGGAGGGATGACTCTGTACAGCAGAGCAAGCCAGGAACATTTGATTCACCATCACAGATTCCTCTGCCCGTGTCTGCCTATTTGATTTAAAAATATATACATGCCAAGGGGCTTGATGTGTCTCTTGTGCCCCATTTAGCATCTGCTGAGCGTCCCAGAGCAGCCTGCAGTGTAACACAAGGCACTGGAGGATGGATTTGATAGAGGCAAAAAACAAAGCAATTGATACCCTCAGGCTCCAGAAACCTTCAAACTGATTCTTGCTGACTACGGGCAACAAAGCACTTCGTGGCAACGTGGCTGAAAGTTCCTTTGATTTCAAAGCTGCTAAACCCTCCCTGGCACTTAAAGTCGCTTTTCATAAGGCAAACCCAGTGAGCTTGCTGGGTTCCCAAGGTCTCAGCCCCAGGAAGCCTTTAACAGGAGTCAAAAGAGACATTAAGCACTGGGGAGGAACTGGGGAGACAGGAAACAGAAATTAGGGTTTAACATGGGGCCATAGGAAGCTCGGCAAAGAAAAGGCAATTTCTCCACGTGTTATTTCCCTTTTCTGCATCTCCCTTCTGGTCAGCCCTTCAGCAGAGCTGTTCCTGTGGCAGTGGCCCACGTTGCCCAGTGAATGGAGTGCACTCTGCAGATGGGAGCTGGGGTGTTTGGAAGCGGGTGTTTGGAAAGTGGTAGCCAGATTATTTTATTTTAAGGCTCTATTGCAGCAAAAGGCAGGAAAACAGACAGGGGGAGAGTAGTGAGTGGTTCACTGGCACCGATTGTCTACCACAGCAGGTTCAGCACTTGGATTTGAGTGACTTCTCTCTCCAGATGGTTGGTGGGAGCTGACTCCCCAGATCTGTGCTTAGCGTGCTCCAGAATGAAAACGTATGGCAGCACTTGCGAGCTCTGAGGAGCTTTTTTCCTCAGCCCAAGTTTAGCTCCCTGTGTTATGGATCCCTTTGTGCCTGATGCACAAAGACCAGGGCTCTGTCACCCCCCAAATGGGGACTGGGAGCCGGGAGAGCCCTGGCTCCAGACAGACTCTCCTGCTTGTACAACTGTATAATCCCACAGTAATGAAGAGGAGCCTTCCTGCTACAGAGAAATCGATAGAATGGCCCTGATTTTCCATACCATGTTGCCAATTTGCATGCTTTTGTCTGACCTAAATATTCAGTATAACGGGTGGTTCATACACAGTCACTGATTCTGTGAGAACTGAGAACTTCAAGGAATCGAAGGCACATGTCTCTGTGTCCTCTCACAGAACAGCAGGTATTCCATGGACTAATAGAAGCACCATCTTCAGAAATGCTGGATAGACATTTCCAGCTATTCCAGGGTGCACACCAGTGTCTGGTTTGTCCAGTAGTGCAGGATACTTGGGTCACTTGCCCAGCAGTACCGACTGATTTCACTTGAATAAGGATCAGAACTATATTCTTCTGAGTTCTGGTGCCCAAAACAAACCACTTCCCTTAATATTGTAAAACAGAGCAAAAAAGTCAAATAGGTTTTGCTCCAGTAAATGACAAGCTGTAAATCACTGTAACTCAGGTTTGGATAAAATCATCATGTACCAATCTTTTTATGCACCAGTCCTCAGGGACATTTTGACTGGTGTGTTGCCAGAAGCACCCAGGTCACTAAGCCCTGCCCCTGTTCAACATGGAACTATTTCCACATTCTGTATTTTCTGGATATGAAAAAGCACAAATCTGCCCTCTTTCATGTGTCCCCAGAGCCTTTGAAGCAGTCCAGTGGCCTGGTTTGTTGGTTGGTTGGGGTTTTTTTTCTCAGTGGTGTCAGGACTTTCCATCTCAGTCAGTACATGAGCCTGGGTTAGGTTGGGATCTGCTGACTCCTTCCAGGCTGAAGTAAATCCAGGTTCCCAGCCAGCCGTCCCTGTGCTCTGGTGAAGCCCAGCTCGTGTGTTCCACACGATGTGTGTGACCCCCTGCACTCCCTTTGTGTGACCCCCTGCACTCCCTTTGTGTGACCCCCTGCACTCCCTTTGTGTGACCCCCTGCACTCCCTTTGGTAACCCCAACTTCTCATTTTCCACCCGAGCCGTGGCGGGAACTGGGAAATGCAATCAGTGGGAAGAATATACAGGAAATAGAAGCCATAAACAAAACTGCCTGGTGGAGTCTCCCTGAGGTCTGGAGAACAGTTGTTGAAACAAACCACTGGTGACCCCGAAAGATCTGAAGCTGAACTTGATCCTTTCAAGATGGAAATGTGGGACGAAGACGGCAGAGACGAGTTGGTAACAGTCTCATCTTTTCTTTTGTGGGCTCTGTTCCAGATGGAGCCTTAAAATAACAGCAGCACGTTGGACCCACAAAAGGGCAAGGCCGGGAATTAGGAAACCTTCTACGGGGACACTCACGTTGGGCCTTTGTCTCCCCAAACCTGGAGCTCTCTGTTAAAGACCCCAACAGCCTGAGCTGGAGGAGTGCTAGCAGAATAATCCAGGACTTCTAAACCTTTACAGTCTATTTCTGGGGCATAGAAAAAGAAGAAAATACCTGATGCTGGTGTCTGAGATGGGCTACACAAGATGGTTCTTCCCAGCCATAAAAATCTATGATCCTGTGTAAGTGTCCAGATATTCAGCAAGCAGCAGCTTCAGCCTCCATCCATGAGCACAAGGGGAACAGGGAGTTGTGTTGTTCTCAAGACAGGGTGTAATGAGGGGATATTACACGTTGTTCTCAGCGAGAGAAACTTGGGTTTGGACTTTGGCAAATCTGGATGCTTCTCCCAGCTGTTGAATCCAAAACCCAGGGGTTTGGATTCTGCTTCATGGCATAGGTGCTAAGCCGGCTTGAAAAGTTTGGCATCATCACTAAATGCCAAAGTTCACTACCCCTTGTTAAATTCAGCTTTTTCCTGCGTGGTCAAACACTGGAGCAGGTTGCTCAGGCAGGTTGTGGAATCTCCAGCCTTGGATATATTCAAAATCCAACTGGACGTGGCCCTCAGCAAACTCCTACAGCTGAACCTGTTGGATTAGAGGAACCCAAGCTCAGTGATTCTGTGACAAACCACACCTCGTTTGCATCCTTAGGAGGAACCCAAAGGGGACTCAAAACTTCTCCCATTCTAAGAATTTGAGAGTCTTAACATTGATTTAAATGGGAGTGGGATCAGGTTCCAAGATGTCAGGATGGCAGGAAGCTCTTCATCTCATAAAGCTCCTGGGCACCTTTCACTGGAATTAACTCTGGGCTTTTTTCCCTTCAGATATTCTCCAGCCTTTGCAAAGGAAACTGCAGTAACAAATCAGATTCTGCAACATTTTAAGTCCTGAAGCAAAATTCAGCAGTTTTAGAGGGACAGCATAAAAGGGAATGGGGCGGGGGAAGTGGGGTGGGAAGTATTTATAATCCCTTTAATATTTTAAAATTTAATTATATCTAAATTGGGTTAGCGAGACTGACAAGAATACTGCATCTAAAGCATGGAGCCCAGAGGCAGCATTGGAAAATGAGAGGAGAAATTAATAATAAAAAACCCCTATTGCTTCAAGGCAGCAGACTGGAACACTGACATTCCATTACTCCGTCTGTCTGCTGAATTCATTTAGCATCTGTGGCCTAAATAGGCTACTTTTAAAGAGCCCTGCTCCAGTTTTCATGTTGGCAGGGGGTGGGGGCTGTCAGAGGGTTTTTCTTCCCTGAGCTGTGTCTCGGGAAGGCACCTCAGGCTGCAGTTAATGGGGCAGAGTCACCCCGACCTCTCACAGTCGCAGTTAAATAATTTCTGGGGGTGGTTTTGATGCCTTCCAGCCCGGGGTCTGCAGCACTGGGGGCACTGCAGGCATGTTCCTGAGGGCAGGGCTGGAGCAGGGGTGCTGTGTGTGGGACTGCAGGTTGGGCTCTGTGAAGGCACCACCTCAGCCCTCCCTGAGGTGCAGCCGTGTCCAGCAGCTCTGTATCAAAGCACGGGGTTAAAAGGCATCTCAAGGAACTCACAGTGCACATTGTCCAAATGTTCTCCTCTCCCTTCTCTGGAACCCCCATCAGTGCCCAGAGCAGCCCCTGCCCCTCCTGTCCTCCAGCCCAGAGCCCACAGCTCTCCCTCAGGGTGCTCCTTTCCCTGCCAGCTCCATCCACCCTCGAGGCTTTGGGAAGAGCTGGCACCAACCCCGGGGGCAGGAGCTGCAGGGAGCTCACCCTGGAGGCCAGGGAGGTGCCTTGGGAGCAGGATGGGAGGGGAAGAAGGGAATGATTCTCCACCTCATTCCTTAGAAACCTACAAGTGTTTCACTTCTGGGTCTCTTCTGAAACATCTGGATACCAGGAGGATAAAAGGTACCAGTGGAACCTCCCAGGAAGATCAATTGTTTAAAGCTTTCTGTGTATTTCCAGTCCTCCTGGCTTCCTTCCCAAGATTATAGAAACAGGTCTGTGACTTTCCTTGGAGTAGAATATAATGTATTCTGTGTAGTTCTATTTTTTCGGTTTCCACTTTATGCAAATAAACTTTTATTCCCTCTCCCCTGATTTATCATCTCCGAGGTCTTTGTGTAAATTATGCAGAAAGGAAAACCATGGATTTTATGGGAAGTCGTATAGAAGCTGTTAAAATTGGCCTTTTCTCCTCCCCCTCATTGTTCTTTGCTCTCAGTGTGGGTTTTATCAAAAGTTTTTATCGAGTTTAATGGAGATTCCCCAGCAGACAGAGGCATGATAAAGATTTTACGGACGCAGTTTGCCATGAAACAGGGCCGTGCTCTTGGATTTCACGCATGAAGGGTCTTATCCAGCAGATTCTGAGCTACCTGAAAGTCCAAGTGCTGGCTGTCCCAGCTGAGGGAGTCCCAGGGAGTCCCCAGGGCTGGTGGAGAGTGGCTGCACCCAGCCTGGAAGGGCAGGGCAAGGCTGAGACCCTCGGGGTGCTCAGGCCGTGTGCTGGGAGCCAGAGCTCAGGAACTGCCCAGAGCCGTTGCCAAGGGGAGACTGCTGATTTCTAAGAAAATCTAATAATAATATTTTGGTTCTGAAGAGAATCTTGCCTATTGTCAGCCATCCAACACTGACACAGGCATCCTCCAGCAAAACAAGTCCTGCCCTAAAAGTGTAATCGTAGTTTTAATCCTTCCACTGGCATTTTTTTTCCATCACTGAATACCATCACTGTCTCCTCCTTTGGTCACCTTCTGCTTGATTCCACAGACACTGAAGTCAGAGCTAAATTGGTTTAAGAATGTGTAAATACTGCATTAATGTTTCTTGATATCATCCCCTTACCGTCTCCACCTTGGCTGCTCCTAAAACAGCTCCTCTGTAAACTTCCTTGCTTTGTCCTGAACTACTTATTTCTGCTTCCAGGAGGGCTGCCTTCTCTGTCTGCATTTCAACAGAACTGGAAATAAATACCTGGCTTGCATCTCCCCCAGCACGTGTGCTGCAGGGGAGTCTAACCACTGGAGAGCTGCTCCTAAAGAGTTGTGTTATTCCTTCTTCCTCCCATTAGGCAGCAGTCCAGCCAAATTTACCTTTGCTTTGCCTTAAACATATTTCTTTTCTCTTCTTTTCATGCAGCACCAGCCTGGCCCCAGGCAGCTCTCCTGGGAGCCTGGGTTCAGATGCACCTGTGCTACACAGGCAAACAGACCCTGCTGCTGCTGCTGCTGCTGCTCTCCTGGGCTGAACACAGCACCAAACACAGCAATATTTCACTGGGGCTCTTAGGGGATCCATCTCCCTCACAGAGGAAATGTCCTGTAGTGTTGAAAGAGGACTTAATTTCAGTTATCATTATTTCATAGAATGAGAACTGTACAGTTGTAAATCACCAGAGAGTTTTCTGCAGTGTTCACTGAATTCTTTCTGCTTTAGGCTCACAACTGTTTCTTCCAACTCACAGCCTCTTCTACTGAACTTCTTTCTTTAACCTCTCACTTCTGCCTCTCCTTTTTTCTCGGTGTAGATCAATAACTCCCAGTTAGACCCATGCCCAAAATTATGCCAGATTACTTTCTATCATCTTATTCCCTTTGCTTGTGTATCTTCATGGCAATGTCTGCCTCGTCTGTGTTGGTAACAAACAATTCTGTAATCACACCAAAACTGGCAGGAGAAGACCTGTTTTTGATGAGCACATACAGGTTCCTGTTAGAGATGTGTGTTTTCATGGCAATAATAAATCATTGGCTGGTGTGATTTCACTGACTTGTGTTTAACTTACACTTGACAGGTTCCATCTCTTTAAGAACTTTCCTTCAGGGAGTAGCTCAGTTCGTTTTGCTGAAAAGAAGCAACACCCTCCCCCAGGTTGTTTCTTGACTGAAGTAATTGCTGTGACTCCTCAGGACCCAGACAACCAACAGATAATTAGTTCCAATTAAGTTCTCTCACAGGTGCTTATGAAATTGCCATTTGGAAGCAGCAGGTTCTCCTGGAAGGTGAACTGAATAGTGGGGAAGGGAGCACCAAAGATCAGAGGGAGAGGAGGAGCAGCACAGGACCAGTCCTGGTGTGGTGCTGCCTTTGGCTTTGGCAGGGGTATGTATGAGGGTTTTTTTTTTTACTTTCAGAGGTGGGTTTGCTCACTGTGGATCTTTGCTGAGCTTCTCTTGCTCTGTAAAAAGGAAAAACAAAAAGGGATAAGCAAGAAGGAACCTTAAAGTGGCCACTGTGTGTGAGCTGTGCAGAGGAAAGCCCAGTGAACACAGAGCACTGCAGCCGTGCTGGGAGGGCAGGGGCAGGTCCCTGACCTCGCCTGGGTCCCCTCGAGTGAGCCTGAAGGGTTTTTCTTTGCAGTCTGTGTGTTGGGCAAGTGGAGCTCGAGGTACCCACGGGCTCCTGAGTAACCCCCAGGGTCTGACCTGGCTCGGGTTGGGTTCTCACTGTGGTAACTTTGGGTTTGTCCAGAGAGCAGAGGGATCGTGTCTCTGACTGGCTGCAGCCTGTTGCTTTTTGTGGGAGGCAGGAGGGAGTTACAGATCTTATGTTAAAAGAGAAAAAGCATCTATAAACCCAACATGTGACCAAAAGCACAAAAAAAGCTGTGGATTTTAACCCTCTCCCTGTTGTTGTTCTCTCTGCTGTCCACCCTCAGTGGTGCTGTGTGTTATGCCAACTTTTGGATGGGGTACTGGCCCTTTTTTCTAACCCAAAGGCACAGTTGCAGACTTGCAGGGTGCAGTGGATGTTGGTCTGTGCCTGCATCTGGGAACTGGGGGGCCTCTTGCTCTGAATGTCAGTTTGTGGCAGTGCTTTGAGCCAAAATCGTGCTTTTTGTTGTAGGCTGCAGAGAGTGAGCGTATGTAAAACACCAGAGGTGTTCATCTCGGGCCAGAACAGTGCCAGCATTGCTTCACCTGCTCTGGGAGCTCTGCAGTTCAGACCTTCCCCTGTGGTGTTCCCTTGCACAGCTGGGGAGAGGAGCCACTTGATGGGCAGTAATTCCAGTGATCTGCTTCACCTGGGGTGGAGCACAGGGGGCTGGATGCCCTCGGAGGCCTCTCCAGGCAGATTATCTGTGACCCCACCAGACCCTTTGGGCTCTCTGTGGCTGCCTCAGGTATTTTGTGGGCTGTGTTTATACCTGGGCACCTCTGGAAAGATGAGAAGCTTCATGGCTGTTACATTTCATGGATTCGAGGATTCTCCTGTCTCTCCTCCCTCAGGCTGTCTGTGGGAGCAGTTAAAGACTCATCAAGGACATACATGTCTCAATTTACCGACTTCCCTAAAATTTTAGTGTGCTTGAAACTGTTCCTTCCTTTGACATGACAAACTCTGCTCAGGCAAGGACAGGCTTATTTTGAATGATGTGCAATACTTTGTTTCATCTTATATTTTCTACATAGTGCATCCTGCAAAAAAGGAAGAAATTACGTTTAAATAAGTGGAAGAGTATTTACTAGTTTCCATCTTTTCACTACAAATCTAGAAAGTTGGTTACTGGGAGTTGAAGTGTGTGGGCTTCAGTGGCAAAAGGGGGGAAAAAACACCTGTATCACAGTCTATTATTAGCCTGAAAGAAAACCACTAGTTTTCCTTTTTTCCTATTATTTTTATCCCAGGAATATCTTTCTAGTGACACAACTCAGCCACTTCTCATCCTGACTGTGTGTAGATCTGGGGGCCCTGAACCTCCCCCTCCCCTCAGGCTGCAGAATTCTGGGCTTTATTCACTTTATCCAGGCACTGGCCGGGATACAAAGTGCCACACTTTGTGTGGGAGGGAGAAGACAGGAAAAATGTTGTGGCAGGTGGCTTAAAATAAATCAGAATCAAAGCAGCCCCGTTTGGGAGCGCTCAGAGCCGGGGGAGGGCTCGAGGCAGCCCCTGCAGAGCTGCCCTGGGGAGCACCTGGGAGAGGGGCAGTCGTGAGATGGGTTTGCAGTTTTTGCATGGATGTTATTCCAACTGACACTGTGTGCACTTGCATCCTAGGAGATACATAAACTAACCTCCAAACACCACCCCAAGCCCTAATTACAAACCCAGATCCAGGGTACGTACCACGGACCTGGACACTGAATATAATGCACCTGAGACCAGGACTTGGCTTTAAAGTAGTTTTACTTAAGTTTTTTTTTGCTGCCTGGATTATAATTTTAGTGATGTGAAGGAGAGGCTGTGCAGATGTGAACCAGATGCCAATATCCAACTGTAGTCCCACATGTTTCCATGTAATAACTAAGTGTTACTATGGTGATAACAGATTCACTGGAGGTTTGATTTAATAAAGCAGGATCGCATGTTAGTGTCTGTGCAGTTGCCATAGTTTTAGCCAAACAATCGTGCTGCTTCTGACTGAATTGATGGTGTTGCCACTGAGCTGAGTTTCCCTTGTAAATCTGTTTTTCAGGAATAAATTTGCTACGTAAGCAGGTTATAGTATATTGCTTTAATTGACCCCTCTCCTCTCCAGTGGCAAAAAAAGATAGTTTTGAATATGAGCACAAAAGACATTTTGCTTAGAGGTGGGTTTTTTCTTTCTCTCTTTTTTTTTTTTTTTAATGCTGCATTTGACTTCAGATTTAAAGATTTTTGAGCCAACTGCCCAAGGCTTGCCAAGGAAGTCAGAATAAGCAAAGAATCTAAATTGGCTTTCACATGAGAACACCTGTGTTTGCAAGTGGCAGCAGAGGATGTTCAGTTTTATTGCCACCCATCCCAGAAACCAAGCGAGAGGGACTTGTGTGTTCTTATTTTAAGCTCATAAACTGCAGTGGGATGGCACCGAGGGCCAAGTCCTGCTGCAGGTTCTGCAGTTCCCAGCTCAGCAGGTCTGTGGTGTTGGTCTGAACACACACCAGAACCACAAGTACTTTTGTTCTTGCCCTTTGGTTCTGCCTTCCCTGGCTGTGCCTCCAGTGGGATCCTCCCCAGATCCCGGGGCAGCTCCGGCCCCGTGAGAAGGGAAGGCACTGGAGCTTCCACTCCCAGCAGAGCTGGGGCCAAGTGACTCAGTTTCTTCCCTGACCTCAGGCCAAGGACTTTTGCTTCTCTAACTGGTGGAAAGCTCTGTAGCTGTTCCTGGTGCAGGATCTCCTTAACCCTCTGGAGCTCCACTTCCTTGCTCTCTCCGACTCCCTGGCAAGAGAGGGGAGCCAGGGGGGATCAGGCTCTGCTCCCAGGGAACAAGGCACAGGAGGAGAGGGAATGGCCTCCAGCTGTGCAAGGGGAGGGGCAGGTTGGACATCAGGAGGAATTTCTTGCTGGAAAGGGTGGTCAGGCCTTGGCAGGGGCTGCCCAGGGAGGTTTGGAGTGCCCAGCCCTGGAGGTGTCCCAGGAAGGCCTGGCCGTGGCACTCAGTGCTCTGGGTTGGGGACAAGGAGGGCATCGGGCACAGGGGGGATCCATGGGCTGGGAGGGCTTTCCCAACCTCAGTGATCCCGGGATTCCATCCATGTGGCTGCACGACCTGGAGGGCAGCGTGTGGGTCAGAGCTGGGAACTCATCTGCTTCCTGGGAGATCAAGAGGAGCTTCTGGCTTTTCTTATGTCTTAATAATAGAAGTAATAATAACAATAATTAATAACTCTAATGATAGTGATAACCTTCCAGCTGAACATGTGCAATTTGTGTTGCCTCAGCACTATTCCCAGGCAGAGCCTCATTGATATTCAGTGCATCGTCGTGTCTGTCACTGCTCTGTGCACTTTGGGTCTGGAATCCTTGGGGAGCCTCGCAGCTGTCAAATTGACTTCCATCATTTCTCTCGGAGCTGAGAGACAAATTATCCAGCCAGCCAGCAGCCTAGACTCTGCAATCGAACTCGCAATCTCTAAGTGATAAAATGCTGCCTCCCGGGTCAGACAAACAGTCCGGCTGTGAGGAGGAGGGGGCTGGCTGCGAGTGTTGATGCTGTTTGGTGGTGTCCCTTCTTTTCTTTTTTTTCCCCCCCCAGAAGCTGCTATTAGGCTGCCTTTTTTTTTTTTTCTTCCCTTTTTAAGTAGTATTCATGGTCTAATGATCTGGCAAGCGCCCGGGTGAGTCACTGGCATATGTCGGCCCGGAGTCCCACCGGGACAGACGCCGCTCCTGGGCGCTGCCGGCACGGACCGAGCGTGTGCCCGGCTCCGGGGGGCTGCGGGAGGGCAAAACGCACTGAAAAGGCTTTCCCGGCTTTTCACCCGCTGTACCCGCCAAGGGCTTTTGGGGAAGTTTGTTGTGGTTCTGCAGCAGAGCTTTGGTGCTCCCCCCGCCGCTGCGCTCGGGGCTGGGAGCGGGGACTCGAGGGCTGAGCTCAGGGACCAACCTCGGTTCCCATCCCGGACACTCTGGCCCAGCTCCCCCCCACCCGGCTCGGGGGGCTCCGGGGGTTTGGCGGGGCAAAATCTGCGGATTTGGAAAAAGCGCTGGGGGATCTATCGCCCGGACAGCCACACAGAGCCCCGGAGCTCCCGCATGGAGGGATGGAGAGCTCTGACATGGAGAGCTCCGGAATGGAGGGATGGAGAGCTCCGGGATGGAGAGCTCTGGGATGGAGGGATGGAGAGCTCCGGGATGGAGAGCTCCGGGCAGGGGCTGCCCCCTCGGCACAGCCTGGCCCCCTCCTCCCCAACAGCCCGAGTTTGGAGACACCCAGAGCCATTCCCAGCCATTCCCCTTGTCCTGGCACTCCAGGCCCTTGCAAACAGCCCCTCTCCATCTTTCTTCCAGGACCCTGCAGGTCACAAGTAGGTCGCCCAAAAGCCCCCGGGGTTGGTGGTAAAATACTCTGCACTGAAATGTGGCATAAATATTCTGAAAGTTAAATAACAACCTCCAGCACTTCTTTTTTCCTCGGAAAGTTCCAAAGTAACCAATTAGCATTGGTATCAGGCTTTTTTGTACCGTTTGCTTTCAGGTTTTTCACTTTCCTCTTTCCACCACCTCAGCTCTTAATTATGGCTGTCAGACAGAGCACAAGCCAGACGTGGCATTTAGCAACCTAATTCTACCATCCTTCTCCTTTTCCATTTCCTTTCCTGCAGCATTCACAAATGCCTCTACCAGTGGGTACCTCTGACATTTCCAAATTGCAATTTGACGGTGTCAGGAAGGTTCATGAATTATTAAAATGTCTCAGCATCACAGAGGCTGGAAAATTACACGTAGTTTGACAAAACAAGCGCACACAGAAAAAGAAAACCCCACCCAGGCATTCCCAAATCAAGAGAGCACCTTTAAAACTTTCCTTTGAATTCGCTCAAAAGGCTGGGATAGTAGGAGAGCTGCGTGAGTCATTCTCTCTGTGTCTCTCTCTAGAACAGGAAAGCTCGCAGAGGGTGGAGGCATGTCAGCACAGTGTGGTACACTCTAAAATATCAGTGAAATGACTAGGCTGGAGAAGTGGGAGGACTGATATTAGTCACAGCTATTGCACAGCTCAGAAGATGAAGGCAGAAGGAATTACCGGACGGGCATCTGCCACTCGGCCCAGCCTTTCAGAACCCGTCCCTGGGCTTCAGAGCCCCTGGTTCTCCCTCTAGAGTGCCCCTTCTTCCCTTTCAGGGTGAGCGAGAGGCAGTGCCTCGGCCACACAGAGCAGCTGAGGTGTCAAAGGTGGTTGAGTTCCCCCCTCAGGCAGCACCAGCAGCTTCCACCCGGGATGGTTTTGCTCCAGCCTTTTGTTCCGTGTCCCGCTGGACAAGTCTCGGAGCTGCTGCCATCTCCCAGCTCCAGGAGCACTGGTTGGGGGGATGAGGATCTGTGCAGAGGTGCCAAGCTCACAGAGAGCCCTTGGGTGGGGTTTTGCTGCCCTGCTGCAGCAGCTCTGTGTGTCTGCACGGGGCAGTAACACACTCCCTGTCCCAGCACCCCCAGCACTGCCCGGGGCCTGCCCTGCACCCACACCCTGCCCTGGCTCTGTTGAGCCAACACACAGCCCAGCAGCTTGGCTGGAAGCACCACATCAGCCTCTGGGATTCCAGAGTTTGGGATGAGGCTCAGCACATCCCATTTCCCCCCAGCTGCCTAGTTTTGATGGTTTTTGAGTCCAGGCCCCGTGCCTGGTGCCCGGTGTTGATTGTGCTGAGCTGGGCTGGAGGTTGGTCATAAAGCCAAGCCCTGGAGTGCCCCAGGCAGCAGGACAGAGGGGTGGGCCCTGTTTTGCCCAGGTTTTGGTGTAGTGTGTCCTCTCCAGCCTCACCCAGAGATGGGAGAGGTCTGTACTTGGATGAACTCCTCAATCAGTACCAACCCCAGGCTTCTGTCAGACCCTCTGCTCGAGCTCTGCAGGCACAGCCCTTTCATGCAGCTGAATTTTTAACAGAAGGTGTTTCATTAAATAGCCCAGACTTGTCTCTGTTCTGTATTGTTTTATCTCCCTGCAGTACATCTGATAATCTTACATCTCACATTTAACCAAGCCAGAGGTAAAACCTGCAACAGACCTTCCCAGTTGTCTGTGGCTGTCTGGAGAAGTGATTCCTTCAGCCCTGTGAACCACCAGGGCTTTATTCTTACCCACATTTCAGCCTGTCTGCCACGTGCAAACACTTCCTTAGCCCCACTCCTCAGGAAGCATTTCAGTGCCAGCTATCACACCTTTTCCTTTGAAAGAAAAAAAAAAAACTCACGATCATTTTCTCTAATTTTCTGACAAATGCTGAAAATAATGGTTTGAGTTGTACCATTCCTCTGCCCTAATTGGGTAGCTGGGAAGCATCCTAGCAGCTGTCAAGAATTCTCAAGTGAGTAAAATACAGTGCTAAAGCTTATGAAAGTTTTGATAAGTGAGCTGTACTAGCTGATGTTATTAAATCATTTCATTTGTTAGGACGTCCAGAGTAGTTCACCCTTCCCTCCAGGCTGACCACAGCTTTTTTATGGCATTTATTGAAATCTCCCTCCCAAACCGTTGTTTCAGGTGGCTGTTCCTCAGTTATTCAGTTGTACAAACACACCCTGGTTAAATTTCTGGTTTAAATTGTTCTCGTTCAGGAATTACTTCCAGGAGTTTGAGATCAGAAGGTGACCCTGATGACGTTTCTCCTGGTGTGGTTTCTCTCTGGTTCCATGTGCTTTGTGAGCCTCTCACCTCAACAAACAATGGGTTAAAATGTATTTTTAGCAGGTTTCTGACCCAAACGGCTGCAGGCAGTTGCAGAGGGGGCTGTGCTGACTACACTGAGATTTCCCTGCAGTCAGGGGCCTGGCACTTCTCTGGAAACCATTCCCAGCCTCTCGTTTCATTGTCAGCCGTGAAATAGGTCACTCTGGGCCTTTGAGCTCTGCGGTGGATCTGCTCAGGTGACCTCCCAGCAGCAGCCCGAGCCCTGCCGGGCTGGGTTGGAGCAGCAACAATTTCTTCCCAGCACGACCCTGCCCCTGCCCTGCCCGGGGCTGCTTTGAGGCAGGTCAGCTCTGGGAACTGCCAGCACTCCCTGCACCCCTCCTTTATTTCCTATTCCTGCCTCTGGGATGCAGGGAAGGGATCCCACCTCGTGCCCCCTGCCTGGGCACTGAGCTGGGGGGCTCTGGGCACAGACCACCGAGGCTCTGGGTGGGATGATCTGCCCAGCCCAGCCTGCTCTCCATCCAGCTGCTTGTCACTGATCCTTCTCTGCCTTTCTCTGCCTTTCCCCTGGTTTTCTGGGAGTTGTGTCATGTCTTTGAACAGGCTGTGCAAGTTGTGGGACCACATTTCAGGTTTTTTACCTTGGGGAACCCTGAGGTCCAGGAAAGTCACCTGGGCCTGACTGGAGTGACTGTCACTGAGTTCTGGGGTTTTTTATTTCCTTCCCAAATCAGGATTTTCTTTTCGCATCTCTGAGTTGGATTGGCAGGCTGGTAAAAACAAGAACAGAATGTTACCACTGTTTTGTTTTCTTAATCATAGCAAGGTTTCCTGTTAGAACAGGTATTCTCAAGTTTCACTAGTGAATATTGGATGCAAAACTTAAAGAAAATGTGTGTAACTTTGTCACTGATATGGATGGGATAGTCCAGGGTACTTGGCAGCTGCTCCTCTCCTTTATTAATGATACTGCACAATTAGCTATTACACAAAGGTTTGTCATTAAATGCATTTCTAAGGAGAGGAGATTTAATTTTCTCCATTTTATTGACTGAGGAAGTTAAGGCCTAGAGAAAGGAAGTGATTATTCAGAGGCCCTGGAGAGGAAATTGAGCCCAGGGTTCTGTATAATAGACCATGTAGACAATATAACATGCCCTGAAAAACCCATTGCAGCTCAGCTATGCCTGTCCTGCTCTGCATTCCAGAGAGATAAAATATCTCTTGCTGCTCTCTTTAACCAGCTATGCCTCTTTCTTTCTCTCTATTCCCTGCTGATGGCCCTGAGCAAAGCACAAACCCCAAAACAACTTTTCTCAGAGCCTCAAAATGAGTTCAGGCTCCTCTGTGGGGCCATTTCCCAGCGTGGAGACTGAGCCAGACCTGGCAGGGCTCTTGCTGGGCACTCTTTGGCTCTTGCTGGGCACTCTTTGCCTCTTGCTGGGCACTCTTTGCCTCTTGCTGGGCACTCTTTGCCTCTTGCTGGGCACTCTTTGGCTCTTGCTGGGCACTCTTTGGCTCTTGCTGGGCACTCTTTGGATCTTTCTGTTTATCTCCCGTGAGGAAACTCAGCAGTCCCTCTCCTGTCCTTGTTGGCCCCATCCCATCTGTGCTGGCTGTTCTCTGAGCTCAAGGGGAGTTTCCTGAGCCTTGGGGCCTCCAAAGTTTATCCTACTGAATTTGGGGTTGGTCTTTGCCATGAACAGCTCTGGAACCAGGAGCTACAGCCTGACATTTTTTACTGATGGAGTTAAACCTGAGTAGGGAATCCCCATTTTCCTTCATTCTCTCAGTCCATGGACAGCAAAGCATCAGCCACAAAGAACTGGTTAAAAAGACAACTTCCTTTGGCTGGGAATCAGGATTGCCATGGCCAGTTGAAGTCAGAAAATGGGAGGGGGAGAGGAGGAGGGCTCGAGGGTCCTGCAGCTTTTTCCCGTCCTCTCTCAGCAGAGACAATTTCTTCCATTAGTGGCAAGGACTTTATGCAGGAAAACTTGGAAGAAATCAGGTTGTTCAAATGTTTGAGGTTTTATTTTTTCCCCAGGAGCTGCCATAAGTTGCATTATTGCATGTTATTTTATTCCTCTTTTCTCTCTCTCTCTGGAACTGCAGAAGTGACAGTGCTTTAAATGGGAGGATTTGCAGGGAGCCATCAGTCCCTGAGCACACAGGATGGATCCCCTGGTTTGGTCTTGCTCAGGCTCCCATAAATCAGCATTGCTCAAATATTTGTGGTTGTCTGTAGGAGATTTATGCAGGTGGGAGCTCAGAGTCAGTCTGTCATTGGTGTGGGGGCAGTGGGAGCTGGAAGGGGCTGGGAATGCTGGCTGCAGGAAGGAAGGATCTCTAATGATGCCGTGGGTGTTCAGGGGCTCCACAGGGACAATGAGCAGGAACAGCCCTGGCTGGACACAGCCTCTGCTGCCCTACAGCCCCTGCTGCCCCTACAGCCCCTGCTGCCCCTACAGCCC
>NW_020897842.1:870520-942282 GCF_003984885.1 Neopelma chrysocephalum | reverse complement strand
CCCTGCTGCCCCTACAGCCCCTGCTGCCCCTACAGCCCCTGCTGCCCTGCATCCTTTGCTGAACAGTCAGGCAGAGATGCAGTGTGGAAGATTCCTCCCCTTGGATCTGCTTCAGGCTTGGTTTTCTTTTTGGCTTTTTCATTCCCTTGGGTCCAGGGTGTTCTGTGCCTGGGCTCTGCCTGACTCTTAAAAAAAAAAGCTTAAAAAAAGAAAAAAGTGCTGCAACACATGATACTCGAGAGCTCTCTGGTCCTTCTTCCTCCTCCTCTCCAACAGTGCAACAGTGGGGTCTGATTTTCCAAGGAGCTGTTTGGCACCCCCTGATTCCCTGTTTCTCCCCAGTTTTGGTTCAGGCTGAGCTGTAAATGATACCCCCAGGGAGCACTGAGGAATTCCAGCAGAGCCCACAAATCCCACAGGACAGGAGGGGGCAACTCCACCCTCAGAACCCCCCAGATGAACACCCTGACCAGTGGTGCCAGCACCTGACCAGGTAACAAATGCCCCCCCAGGTCATTAAGCCAAAATGGGAATATCCAGGGCTCATAGAGGAGAGAGGCTTTGCCAATACATTTTAGAGGGGGGAAAATAGTCAAGAAAGGAAGTATTAATAGCTTTGAAGTAGCATTGCTGTTCTGTGCCTGTCATGTATCCTATTAAACTTCAATGGAAATAATTTCCAGGGATGTGTGATACGGAGGGACAGATATGTGAGTCTTAAATCAGATTTTTTTTTCCTGTTTTCCGCCTTTGCCAAGTCCCTCTAAATCTTTGCAGTTGTAGAGAACAGCCTAAAAGCTGCTAACAGTTCCAGCTACAGAGCATAACACTGAATAAGGAGAGTCGAAAAGTTTCTGTCAAAACTGTGTTTAATGGAAAATAGAATTTTGATAAAATAGCTTTTTCACCAAAAATAGCTGCTTTCCACGGAGAATGTTGGTTTTGCACTGCAATATTTTGACAGAAATTTTAAAATCTTGAGCTGAAATGCTTACAGCTGTTCGAGTCCGTCTAGTGCCACTCATATTTCTTCACCTCCTCAAATCTGAGGTATTTTGCCAACTCCTTGGTTTTTAACATTGTGGTATTGGGAGTTTTTGTCAAGCCCACCTCTACATTCATGTCACGGGACTCCTGGGCTTGTGTTTAAAGAGCTGAGTTTTCTGTGGCTTTTGAAGCTGGAAGAGGAAAAAACCTCTTGGAAATGTGATCCAAGAACATCAGGAATTAGAAATCAAAGGAAGCAGATGAAAGTTCTGTTTTCTTGTTTCAAATGACTCTCAAGATTTTTCAGCCATTTAAAAGTATTTCTATATGAAAAGCGTTGTCCAACCCAATCAATTATCCCAAATACATCCCTCTGATGGTGCTTTTTTTGCCTGAGTTGGAAACGCGTGTTTTGTGAACCAGATTATTTCAGGAATGTTAAAAAACCCACAGGAAAAACACAAAATTGATGTTGTGTTTTTTCTCCTGTTTGTCAAACTATTTGAACTTCAGTGTCTGTTGCAGTTTCCTTCACTGAGGTTGTTCTGTGTCTTTCCCAATCCTTCTCTCCACTTTCTGCACCTTTTCCAGTTCTGTTTGCCTTTCTGAACATCATGGAGTATTTTTGTTTTCGCGGAGTTTTTTGTCACAGCCCAGAGGTGCAGCTGGAGTTGGTGTCTCCCTGTGTTCAAATGACACAGTTGTGCTGATCAAAGGGGAGGGGGAGGGAGGTGAGAAGGGAAACCTCAGGTCTGTGGGCAGGAACCTCTGTTTTGTGTGTGCTTTCACTGGCAGAGACATCTCATTTCTCATCTCAGCTGTGGGGGCTCCTGCTGGGAGATCCCTCCCTGATTCCCAGGGGAGGATCTGCCCCGGAGGTGTTGGACTGGGATCTGCAGGTCCTGCTGTCCCTGTTTGCTCCAGGGCAGTGCTGGAGTGAGGGGGTGGAATAAAGAAGTGAAGGTCTCACGAGCTCACAGCTTTCTGGCCAGTGCTCCCTGGAGCTGCTTCCAGACTGGCCCTGGAGCCCCTCCTAGGAAGTGCTGTTAACTCCAATATTCACTTCTGCCATAATAAAGCCCTTTTTTTTTTGTTTGCCTGGGTTCTCTGTTCAGATGACAATGTCCAAGTACCAAAACTTCATTCTAGTGAGCATCTGGAAATCTCAGGCTGTGTCCACACTAGTAAAGTCAAGGATGCCTGGGAATGTTCCCGGGAATGTTCCTCAAACGTGGAACATGATACTGCACTGCTGAAGTGCTGGAATGTTGCTTGGCAGAATTTTGGCCAACGCAGGCTGATATTTTTCTCAACTGTTCCCAGGTAGGGACTGGAGTTGGAGACTGTTCCCAAGAAGTGGTTTTACATCCAGTCACCCGGATTCAGAGACCCGAGAGGTTTCTCACACAGTTTTGTGTCAGCTGTCCTGGATGTTTGGGGCCATTCCTGTGCACATTTAATGCCCTTGGGATGAGTATCTGCTGCACAAAGTTAAAATCTGGCTGAGCCCTCCCCCCTCTGCCTTTCCTGTCACCTTTCCTTTCCCCAGAAGGAGGGGGCACAGCTGAACGTGTCTCAGGAGGTTGTTTACACGGTGTTTATTTAAATTATGCTCCTGTGAGTGTCGTTGGAGCTGCCTCTGTGTCAGTAATTTCCTTTGATCAGTCAGAAATACTGATTTAAAAAAAGGGGTTCACGGGCATGAACTCTCCTGCAGCAGCGTGTGTGAATGTGTAAGGAACTTCTGAACAGTATTAATTATTTTGTGATGTGCTGGCTATAAGGGAAGATCAAAGATGTGCTGCTCTGGAGCTGTGTTCGTGTGTTGGGGGAAGTTCCTGTCCCCAAAACACGACAGTTTTGAGAGCTGATCTACAAAGAAGTGTCTTAGGTTCACCTCTTTGTTTGTTTGAGGGTCCAGGAAAAGCAGTGTAAAATCCAGGCACTTGTAAGTTGTAAAAATGGAACAGGTATGGGCTCAATATGCAGAATGGAGGCATCCTTTTTTTCCTGTGGGTTCATCAGAAACCAACAGTTACTGTGGGTTTTCATTTTACAGGGTTTTTTCTAATTATTACCTTGATATAAGTAGTTGGATTTCTAGACAATATATATTTGTATATATATAGCACATAATTATAATAAGGTGATCATCCAGATTTCACATGCACATTCGGAACAATTTGAGGTTTGATTTGTCAAAATGAATTAAAAATGATGGCTCCCCTTGGGGTTCTGGGTGTGAACTTGGGGACTGAGTCTGTGTTAGGTTCTGGTAGAACCTTAACCCTGTACCAGAGCCCAGAACTCCTCAGAGAGGGCCCCTCCTGGGGGCTCCAGAGCTGGAGCACCGAACTCTGCGAGTCCAAACTTCCACAACAGTCCCAGAGCCTGGAAAAGAACATGTCCCAGCCCCACTGGGAACCACTCTGTCCCTCACTGGAGATGAAACCCTTCTCAGGGTCTCCAAGCCTCCCTGGTGACTCCCCCTGGGCCGGGGGAATTCCCTGCAGGGGGGTGCAAGTGTTGAGGAAGGAGCTGTTCTGTAGCTGTGAAAGCTCGAGAAACCAGAGAGGGGCTTTCAAATGAATTTTCAGGTTCATTCACAGCTTGGCCAAAGAGCAGCTGTGGGAAACAAACCCTGTGAGAACTGAAAGAGGGGCTGGGCCCAGCCCAGCTCTGCTGGGAGGGAGAGAATTGGAGCGTTTGAGGGCTGGGGAAATGAAAGTGCCCTGGGCTGGGTCTCACACAGCCCCTCCTGCAGGGCTGGGGCTCTGCTACAGAGGAGTTCTCAAGATACAGGAAAAAGAAAGAGTTGTTTTAGATTTCCTTTAGCCCTGGCATGTCTTGAGAAGGGAAATATTTTTGTTTGAAATTTCATTGCTAGTCAGCAGTGGCTTAATTCAGAGAGATGTTTTTGGAGGCAGTGGGTCCCCAGAGCAGTCACTGAGTCTGCTGGAGAGGGACAGGAGTGTTCACTGTGTGAGGAGTGAACAAAGGTGTCTTAATTGTTGTCCCACCCTAAACTCAAGGGCTCGTTTTTGGTGCTGGGATCCTTCTGGGAACTGGTGTTCCATCACAATGTGAAATATGGATCGTGCTTCCCTCATGGTTCTTCACTTTATAACCTAAATTTGCGGATTCATTTGTTCCAACAACTCATGAAGAATGAATGGGAGCAGACAGTTTTTTAAAAGAGCATAATATAAATTTGATTGCACTTTGAAATCAGTGCCATTGGGATCCAGATTTCTGAGGACTCATCAGTGCTTTACATCCAGTGGCTCAGACTGGAATGAGACACCTGTCCAACTTCTGAAGGTCTACGATGACTTTATCTTTTAATTGCCCCTCTAATGACGGGGTGGGGTTTTTCAGGCCTGCCTGTGTGAGTGATAACCTCATCTCCTGTGTCCCTCCCCAGCTTTATCTCTCAGGCACCGAGTTCCCTGAATGAGTTTCCATTTGTGCTCAGCCAGATAAGCAGCACCCTTGGAATATCCCCTGGCTGACGCAGGCAGCCCGTGGGGGGAAGTCTCCATCAGATTAGAGCTTATCAGGCTGCACAAACACAGCCCAGACACTTGTGGTACCTCCAGGGTTACCCTGAGGGTCAGCCTGCCCGGGGGTCACCCCCTGTCCACTCAGGGAAGTGTTCCAGCACGTGTTTGAGTGAGAGAACAGTCCCTTCAGCAGCTGTGCAGCAACCCTTGGGCTCTGCCAGCTCAAAGATCAGAGCTGGAGGGTGGCTGATTTATCATCTAAGGATGAATCTGCAGGACAGAAGGTGGTCGGGGTGGAAATGGGCTCTGCTGCTGCACAGCTCCATGAGGAAAACACCCATCTGCTATGGGAGGAGAGGCTGGGAGAGCAAATCCTGAGGAGCTTGGGAAGCACTGGAAGATGGTTTGCTGCAGGGAGGGCTCTTGTGCAGATGCCCCGTGTTGTGAACTCCCCCTAAATCAGATTTAATGCAGGAAGATCACTTATGTAGTGGATAATTGAAATATGGCATAAGGGCACAGGAGTGGAATTCATGCTGAGGGGGGAAAAGGAATCCACGGAAAAACTCCATCAATGGGCGGGTTGTTGCCAGGGCAAAATAGCATCAGTTTTACAGTAAAGAGATGTTTTATACTTCATAATGTCCTTGTGTTGTAGAAGCATTTGAGCTGTCTGAAAATACCAGGACAGTCAGCAGTTTGAGCTCACCTAGGACTTTCTTACTCATCCCACTAAAAGTGCCAAGGAAATAAAGCTATTCCTTTGTATCCTTCCAGAGAGGGCAGGAAACACTCCTGGGTGTTCAAGAAAAGCACCAGGATGCCAAAAATTCAGGGGACTTGAAGATTGCAGCCCCATACCAGGAGCTTTGGTGCAATCCCTTATATCCCTACCAGTGTTTAACATCCCATTGCTTCCATCACTGGAGCTGGAGATAATGAACAGTCAGACCTGAGACATTTGAGTCACCAAATGAGGAGGTTGAGTGAACTGTCCTGTGCTGACTGTGGTTCTGTGACTCTGACCTGTCACAGCTCCTGGCTGGGAGCCTTGGCAGTCCCTGCCCTGGGGTGTGTGGTTAATCCTTGGACTGTGGGATCCCTGGGCCCGTCTCCAGTGGGGCAGCCACGATGCCAGGCCTTGGGGTCACACCCAGCCCCATTCAGCCCCAGCTGGTCAATGATTAAAAGCTGCTCTAGTAAATGATTGTGTCGTGTCCCGACCTGTAAAACATTTATAACACCTGAGAATAGTTCATTGCCTCCATATAAACTGCTTCTAACCTGGAAACGTGGTGTGGGGCTGAGGGCAGGGACAGGCAGGGACAGAGGGACAGGCAGGATGTTGGGCCTCTTATTGAGATCCACTGGATCCTTGTGCTGAGGGAGGGATGGGAGATCCTGCACAGCTCCATGAACAGAGGGAGAAATCCCCCTCTGTGCCTGGATTTGAGTGGGCAGGAGCTGGAAGTGTCAGAGCCCTTTGGTCCCTGATGCATCCAGGATTTATCCTGAGGATACACATAAGATGGGCTTGTGGTGACTGGCAACTGGAAGGAAAGGGGGAATGCTGCCTGTTCCAGTGCTGGAAGGGCTCTGGGAGATGTGCTGTGTTCCCATAACCTACTTGTGTGGGGTGGAGGAGTCAGTCCCTCCTAATGCCCTTCTCTTGCCTTGACATCCCTGGTGTGACACAAACCACTTGGGGCTGAACCTCACACTCCCTTCCATCCTCCAACTTCTACCCAAATGTGAATAACCAACAAGATACCAAAAGATGAGTGACAGAAATCACAGCTATCTCTCAGTATAATTGTGATGAGCAAGTTTTCCTTTATTTGCTCATCTTTCATTTAATATTGTTGTTGTCTCAACGAAACTGGCAATGGGCATTCTGCCCAAAGTCGTGTGAAAGGATTGCAAAATCCAAAACAAGGCTCAAGGCTTTCTCTTGGGCTCCCAAAGCTGTTTTGAGGCTTAAATGGAAAGTGTGCAGGGAGGAAAGAAAAGCCTCCCTGGATGGGCCTGACGTGTCCTGGGCTGCAACGTGAGCTCAGTGGGGATTTCCAGCAGGAGCACAGCTCCTGCTTCTTGGAGGTGGAACTCAGCCTCTTTCATTATCAGGTCTCTGGGTGGGTTCA
This sequence comes from Neopelma chrysocephalum, assembly GCF_003984885.1. Lineage (NCBI taxonomy): Eukaryota > Metazoa > Chordata > Aves > Passeriformes > Pipridae > Neopelma > Neopelma chrysocephalum. The sequence continues at coordinate 935,651 of NW_020897842.1, read as the reverse complement.
TTCCTTCCCCATGGAGCTGGTGATTTATCTTATTTGATGGAGAAATTGCTATGACAAAATGCTAAAAGCTCTTGCTCGGGGCTATTTTTAATCTACTGTAGGTGAAAGATCAGAACACATTTTTGGAAGATTTATGTGTCATACCCCTGTGCTGGGTGGGATAAATGGGAGTTGACAAAATACAGGGCACAAGATTTAAACCATTGCCCTCTGACATCCTGAGGCATCCCAACCATGTGTGATCACAGTTGTGTTCAGCAGGGGAAGGCTTTGCTCTGGGAGCATCTCAGATGCTCAGCAGAGGTGCAGAGATGCAGTCCCTGTTCAGTCTTTAAGCTTTATTGGTGGTGATCAGTAGTTAAACCTGCTCTCAGGCCTCTGTGGGTTTTAATGCAGAATATTTTCCAGCAGCCTCTCCGTGCTGGTGGTGTTTGTGCTCAGTAACACAGCCCTGTTCTGTGGGGAGGGAGAAGCTACTTAATGACAGTTCAGCTTGTGCAGACTCAGCGTTTTTTGCTGATCCTTTAATAGTCCAAACTGCTTCCAGCTCTGGGATCTCTGTCAGCTGTGTCCATTTCTGAAACAGGAGCCCTGACAAAGGCTCTTGACAAAAGCCCTCAGAAATTCCAGGAAAACCTTTTTTCACATCAAGTGTGAGCCAGAGCCCAGTTTCTGCAGCAGTGCAGGAGAGGGGCAGGGGGAGGGTGGGTGCTCTGCCTGGGTCACCCAGAGCACTGGGACAGCCCTTCCAGAGCCAGGGAGAGGGATGGAGGGGTGAGGCTGAAGGAGTGCAGGGTGACTGGAGGAGGGGGAGCTGAAGGGGAGGACTGGGCTGGCTGCAGGCTGAGACACTGCTCTGGGCAGTGCCCAGGCTGGAACCTGCACATCCCGGGATTTCAGTGTTTTATTGCTGCCTTGGGGCTCTCCAGGCCTGCCCTGCTGCCCCTGCAGGTTCAGGGCTGGGCTCTGGCAGTGCTGAGTGATGTTCACGTGCAGTTTGTGCTCCCCAAATGACACATCCTTGTGAGGCCACATCACCAATTAACGTGTGGATTTGTTCTGCATGTGCAAGTCTTTTCTTGGGCAGGGAAGTGTCACAGAGACTTGGCTGAAGGAAAAAAGGAAACAGTTTAATCTTAAATTGTAATTGTCATCCTCTGGCTAATGATAAGCGATATTATGGCCTGCGTATGAGCTGTAATTAAGCAGTGAGACACAACAAGGTGTGTGTTACAGGCAGATAACACAGTGCTTAAGAGCCAGTGACCTGCACAGCACGTTATCTCCCAGCTGCACGAGCCCAGGGTGTCACTGGGGCTCCCCAATCCACTGTCCCCTCTCCCCTGCCCACAGGCTGCTTTTGGGGTGCAAAAATGGGAAGAGGGTTTGTGTTGGATGATTTTTAAAAAAAGCTTCTTTTTTTATAGTTGTCCATTTCTGCTCAGACAACAAACTAGTTGGGAACATCCTGGGGCATCATTCCCTGGAGTTCTGGGGGTTGGGCATCACCTCAGGGGATGTGCTGGCCAGGGAGTGTGGGGTGAGCAGGAGGGTCCCACTGCTGAGCCAGCACCAGACCAGCACAGCTCCTCCTCAGCTCCAGGGTTTCATTTTGCTGTCCCAGATTGCAGAGGGAGCTTTGGGCTGGAATGTGGTGTTGGATGGAGCTTGTTTCAGAGTGGGATTTGGGTTTTGGTTGGAATTGAAGGTTGGAAGTGTGAAGTTTGCACTGTTCATACCAAACCTGTCCCGTGGAGGTGCCATTGCCCTCGGGAGTGTCCTGACCAGGCTGAGCAAAGTGTGGTGCTGCAGGAATGAAATCCAGGGTGGAACCAGCACCAAACTGAAGGGGGTGAGAGCACCTGAGTCCTGGTTCCTTGAGGACAATCCATGGTCTGTGTATAGTGTAGGAATCCTAGAAGAAAACTGGAAACCCCAGTGACTGAGACCTTCCAGTGGCAGAAGACATGGAACAGGGTCAGCTTTGCCCTGCTGGGCCCTGTCAGGGTGCTGCTGTTTCCCTTTATTCCTTATGTTACCCCAATGAAAGTTTGCAGGGCAGAACACTTTGATGTTGATCCCATTTCCAGTTTAAGCCCCGTGGATGTGGATCTGCTGCCCCTCAGTACTGGGCTGCTACAGATAAATGCACAAAATTAATGTACAGCGGATCCAGTTGCTGTATTTTGTTCCTGTGTAACAGCCTGTCTCACACTTGTTTATTCATGTTTTTTCTCCCCCCAGCCATACAAATCAGAGTGTCACTGGGATCCTGGTAAACAAACTGCTGGCAGTTTATCTGGGCAGAGGGAGGAAGGCAGCAGTAAGGTAAGGAGAGAAGCATTTCATCTGATGTCTTTTAGCCAGTAATTGCCAGAATATGCATGGATTGATTTCCCAGTTTTTGGGTACTGTTACCCACTGAAAAGGGTGGATTCTTACTTGACTAAATGTGCAAGGTCTGAGCAGGGTGGGAGGTCAATCCTCTTGAATCCTGAGTTGTGCTGTTTGCTGTCAGAAGCACAGTTTGGTTCTGGGGGTTGGGATGGCACTGAGCCCATCTGGACCCTGATTTCAGTGGCTGTCCTAGATATTATTGTATTAAAAATATAAATAAATCGAGTTAGGCTTAATACAAGAGCAGAGAGACAAGGCAGGGGCCAGAGCCAGCTGTCTCTTGCTCGAGTCCTTCCCCGAGTGCTCCTGATTCCAGCTGTGCACTGGGAATGCCTCTCCATGGCTGGGATAATCCATTCAGAGCAATTACAAGGGATCCATCACCAGCAGGGCCTGAGCCAGGGCTGCTGATGTGGGAAAAGGGATGGGAGGGAAGGAGGGAGCAAGGGGAGGGAGTCAGTGCCTCCCCCAGGGGTGTTTGCCCTGGGAATGGAGCAGTGTGGGATCCTGGGCTGGGCATGGGGGCTGTGTGTGCTGTGCTGGGCAGGGCAGTGGGAGCTGCTGCTCCCTGGAAACTTCCTGGGAATCCACCCACAGCAGTGGGACTGGGGTGGGCACGAGGAGTTCAGAAATTCCCACACAGAACATTTTCTCCAACAGCCCCAGGCCCAGGTGGGATCCCCGTGTCTGCTCACGGCCTCACATCCCATCCCACGTCCTTTCCTTGGTGTAGCCTTGGGGTGGGAGCTGGAGGAGCCAGAGGACTGGGAGCTGGGCCAGGACGGCTCTGGGGAAGCACTCAAAGCGTGAAGCTCTCCAGGTTCCACCTCGAGGAGCTGACTCAACAAACACAGAAGTGAATTGCAGACCATGAGCCAGAGACCCCCCAGATCCTGTGCAGGACAGTTCTGGTCCCTCAGCCCAGCCCAGGGACTGTGGAAACTGTTCCCTCCCAAATAAAAGTGTGTGGGAATTTGCAGTGCAGTCAGGTAGGCTGGAGAGCACATAAGCCAGCTCATAAAAATTCCAGGGGCGTGTACGTCACCCAGCTGGGGTTGGTTGGATTCTGCTCTTCCCTGGCAGTGCCTGGAGCTCCCTGAGATCACCGGGAACACTCCGGGGCTTCTGCCGCCTCCCCGATTCCCGGCACTTTCCACACCTTTGTCCCTTCCTCGCAGGGGGTTCAGGTCTCATTCCCAGTGTTCTGGGTGTTATATTGAGTAAATTGAAGTTATTCTGGCAGATAGTAATAAAATTATTGTTAATAAAATTTAAAATAGATAATTTTAGTTAGGAAATCAATAAACTAGTAATTTTCAAAACTCAGTTACCCCCATAACCACAAACACCCAACAGTTGACCTGGGCTTTCTCAATTTGTGTTGTTGCACTCAGAGGTCCTTGGGGATGGAGCACAGAATGATGTTTGCAGCCTCTGCTGTTACCAACCCAAATCTGGGTTGGTGTTTATTTTGCAGCAGGAATTCCATGGGAAGTCTCTGGGAAGGACCAGCAGGGGAAGGATCAGCTCGTTCCTTCAGGGCCAAGTCCTGCCCTGCACCAGCTCCTCCAATGGTCCCAAACTCTGAGTGATCCCATGGAATGCTGGGCAGAGGAATTCCTACGGAAAACGTATTCCTTGTGTACGGAGCCTGTGGAACCAAGTTCCTCTGAGTGTGCTGCTGGAGAACATCAGGAACCTGGATCAGATGTGTCAGCTGTGCAGAAGGTAACTGCCAATGAACTTTGAATTTTAGAACCCAAATTCCCAGGAGCAGTGGGTGGGATCTGGGGCCCAGGAGCCTTTCCCAAGGGAATGACGTGGGGCTGTGTTTGGGACATGCACCCACCCCTGGAGAGCAGGGCTGACTGAGGCACAAATAAGAAGTTTATTTTTCAAGCCCTTTGCTCATTCTCTGGCTTTTCCACTGCTCTACGAGGGCACCTCAGAACCGTCCCGGGGCTGTGGAAATTCTGCAGCCACTTCTCAGAAACCCAGGAGAGAATTACTCTCACATATGTTTCCATCTTCTGCTTTTTGCATTTTCCCCTCTTGCATTTCTTTTTCTTTGGCCCGGGACAAACTCCTCTGTGCTCACAACTCTCACCATCCCCAAGAAACTTCACTCCAGTGTCCCAGTTTCCCCGGGCAGTGGAACGCAGCATTCCCAGTTTGGTTCCAGTCTCCTTCCAGGAGTGTCCCTGCAGGGATCTGGGGAAGGTTCTTTCCCTGGGCTGTCCAGGCCCAGCAGGACCAGGGGCTGCCTGACCCGGGACACCCCAAGAACAGCCCAGAGCCCGTCACTGTTTTCTGGACAAACAATTTTATTTTCGGTAATGCGTCTATACACTGTACATTCAGTCACTGTGGTATATAAGCATAGCTATTTTCATACATAATCTCATAAAGTCCTTTATTTTACAATATTATCTGCATTGGGGGGGAGGGGATGTGGAAAAGGGGGTGGAAAAGGACTATCAAGGTACACAGCGAAATAGATAAATATGCCAAGCTTTTTTCTTATTTTTTTTTAAATCAGGCATTTATAAACAAGAAAGCATACATTACTTACATAAAAATAGTTCTAGAATAGTAGAGTAAGTCATAATATTGTCATTAGCAGCAGCATAGGAGAGACCAGGATAACAAAAATGTGCTGAAATGCTATTGGCTATTATAAATGTAAAGATTTATTTTTCTTCAATTGAAAAAATGTCATTTCTGTGAGTTCTTTTGATTAAAAAAAAAAAACAAAAAAACCAAAACAAAACCAAAAACAAAACAACAACCAAGCCAACAAAAAAAAAAAAGAAAAACTTCTCTCTAACACACATGACTGCTGAGAGGGCAGAATGGAACAAAATCAACCTTTTGGTAATAAAATACTTTACAGTGAAAATAAGGACAAGTAAAATGCAAATGATGGAGAAAGGTTATAACCCACATTGAAAACTTGCAAAAAGATTTTGTTTTGTTTTTTTTTCCTAACAGACAGCAAAGGTTCTTCTCAGTTAAAAACACAACTCATAAAACAAGACAACTACCAGGTAAGAAAGAGTTTTGAAAAAGTAAACACCATATACACTTATAATACAACAGTGTAAAATGAAAAAAAGTATTTACATGTTGAATTTACTTTTAATGTTTTTTTACATTGGCTAGTTCTGTTTGAAAAGCAGAATATTATGTATAGAGTTAGCTGCTCCATAGATATGAATGTTATTGCTGTTGGTTTTTATTCCCTTCGTTAAGTCTTCGTTCAGTAATAGAAACAAGGAGTAATTAAACTGAATATACAAGTAGTAATATATTTGTAAGTACAGGGAGAGTCAACAGCCTGTATGAAACACCTCTTCTCCCTTTGAACTTCTTAAAGGAAACTAAAGCACAGATGAAGTGAGAGATGTGGCAGCTCCTGCACTCAGGGCTGGAGAGCCCTGGGAGTGCAGCAGGGAAAGAATTCCATGGGAGTGGGATTGACTGAGGTGCTGCAGCCTCAGGAATTACACAGAGAGCTCCCTCTCCTCCAGCACCTTCACACACGGGGCTGTCCCTGCAGATCCCCCCTCCCCACATCAGTGTCTCTGGGGCTGCCACAGGGACAGTTCTAATTATTCTGAATTAGAAACATGTTACACACTCTGCAAAAATAACAATTTAATTGTTAAATGTGTTTAGGAGATTCCCAACAGTTTAAGCCATTCCCTGTGAGCCCCTCCTGGGGTTTGGCTGCTGCTGGACAATGTTTGTCCCCACCTTTCTTGCACCTTTAGATATCTGATTTCAGACCTTCATTTATGGAAATGGCTTTTCACTCCCAAGGACCAAATATTGTGGAGCCTTAACTGGGGCAGGGGGAGTCCCCTGTCAGGTTCTGCCCTCCTGGAGTGACCAACCTGGGGCAGAACAGGAAACCCCCAGCTGGAATTTTGTTCTGGAGCCTTTTCCTGCCCCTCTGAGCCCAGGGGAGGCTGCCTGGGATCACTGGCTGTTGGTGACACTGTTCACTGTTCTGGTTCCTCCTCTGAAAATCCTGCAGGTTCCCTTCCCTCAGGAGGGTGGGAGCCTCCTGCCCAGGGAGCCACGGAGCTCCCCCGGACATGGAAAGGAAAACACAGGTAAGAGAGTTGCTTTTCCTGCAAAAAAACACCTGGAGATGGACAGGCTGCCTTTTTTGCTTGAATTATAAGGGGAGAGACACAATCAAAGATCAGGGGAAACCCAAACAGGCCGAATTTGCAAAGGGAGGGCTCAGTCCCAGGAGGGGGCCAGGACTGTTCTCTGTGTAATTCCCAGCAGGGCAGCAAAGCAGAGCACGAGGGACTCAATGCACAGAATGGTAACTACAGACACAGCTGTTTAGTTTCCCTTGAAGAAATAAGTGGATAATACAGCTCTGGAAATCATAAGGCTGAGAACATTTTTCTGCATACTGCATAACAAAAGAACCCCTTTACATAAGACAGTAATAATGCCCATTAATGACTATATGGCAGAGTTTAATCCATGCATATGATTTAATAATCGCTGAAAAAAAAACATACAAAGAAAATAAAAGCCCACATAAAAAAAAAAAAACAAAAACAAAAACAAACCTGCTCAAGCATAATCAAAATTCCTTTTGCATTGCACTTTAGAAGGAGATCTGCACCTAGAGCCAGTCTCCAGCATCCCAAACACACAAGGGCCAACCCCTGTATCCACAGACAGGTTCAGGTCATGGACTTGGTGTGACTGTTTCTTGCTCCCAACAGTTTTACATTGTCCCAGTAATTCCACTCCTTTCGTATTTCTTCTTTTTTTGTACCTAAAACATATATATGAACTTCTTTGTTAATGCTCACAGTTATCATAATGGTTATTATAATGGTTTCAAGCAAACAGCTCTTGTTTAAAAAAAAAAAATATCTCTAATGTACTGTAAGTAAATACCATAATTTTAGGATTGGAAGCCGCTTTCTGTCTACTGGGAAATAATTTTGAAGCTTACATAGTTTGCATTAATGTCCAAAAGCAAATAAAGATTACTGGAAATATGTTCCTTTGTTTAGAGTAACTTCTGGGTGTGATGATGCATAGGGGGGTTCTCTTTTTTTATCTTTTTTTTCTTTTTATTCTTTTAAGGTAAAAAAGTGTCAGCATTGCCTAGAGAAGATGCTGAGAGGAAAAATGAGCTGGAAGGCACATCTGCAGCCCCAGATCACATTTTCATGTTGAGTGTGTCAGAGGTGAGTGTTTAGGGGTGAAAATAACTTTTCTCTTGATCAGTAAAGCACCAGCTTTATTTGTTAAGCACTTTTGGGAGCATCTCTGCTGCTCCCCACCTTGGGTCAGATACACAGCCACAAAACCAGTTCCCTGGTCTGGTGAATTCCTGCTTGGAACATCCTGGACCTGCTGGATCCTCCTCTGTGGAGATGCTGATGGGAGGTGGCAGTGCTGGCAGGTTGGGTTCATGGTTTGCACAGCTCTCAGGGCAGAATCTAGAATGCTTGGCTTCAGAAACAGGGAATAAAATGCAGAGTAAGATTCTGACAAAGTGCAGGTTTTAAAAAAAAAAAAAATATAAAAAAGCTCAGCACCACCCCCAGGGCAGTGATGGCTGCGGCGTGTCCCGGGGCTGCGGTTGGACCCCAACATTACAGTGAGCTTCTGGTTAAAAACAAAAAAGGGTTTTAAAAAAACGATGTGGCTTATTCACAGCAGCAAAAACGTTGGTGTTGTGGTCTGTGGTGTCCAAGGCTGCACCTCCCTGGGCTCGGGAATCCTGCACCTCCCTGGGCACAGGAATCCTGACGGACACTCGGAACAGGGGCAGGGAAATACTGAACTCACGGCGAGATGGTGCAACGAGATGAGTCTTCCAGAAAACTGAAAGCTGAAGATTTCAGAATGACTTCAACACACAGATGTCTCTGCTTTGTTCCTCTACCAACTGATCATCCATTTCCTTCCTCCCTTTCTTTCTTCCCTTTCCCAAAGCTCAAGTGCTCCTGGATGAAGTCTCTGCACACTCCAAGGGTGCACACACGGGGCCCGTGGGGCTCTCAGTCCAACACCACCTCCTTCCCCACCCCCTGCACGCTCCTGCATCTTCCCTTCTTCTTGTGTTTAGGGCAGGAAATTAAGATAATTCTTTCTAAGGAAAAAAAAAAATCAACTTGAAAAAGCACTCTGAACTTCCCCCACCCCCACGTGACGGGATGGAACCGCGCTGGCTTCCGAGATGGCTGGAAAACTGCTCCTGACATGGCATCATCACCAGAGAGGGGCTTCTGCACAAAGAATCCCAAAGCCTATAAAGTCATTAAAAATTGTGCATCGAAGGTTTGTTTGGTTTTTTTTGTTTGTTTGTTTTGCTTTGCTTTTAAAGGTTCATTATAAAAAAATCGTGTTAATTTTTTTTTTTTTAATACCAAGTCTGTGTAATGAATTATTTTAAATAGCTTATAAGAAAAGTTGGTTTGTTTTGTCAATTCCAAAATGTTCCAACGGGCAGGAGAACACCCCCCCCGCCCTGCTCGCCTTGGACTCTGGGTTCAGCTGGACGCCGCCGCTTGCTTTGAGTTTGCCAGTAGAAAATTCTCGCTGTGGACTTAAAAGTATTTTTGTTTACAAACACTTTGTGTTTTCTAGGCACAGTAAGATGTTGTGCTATATGGATCGGGAAGGAGAAAAAAAAAAAAAGAGGCAGAATTCAGTGCTTCTGTTCTAGAGGGTAACAACGTTTGCCTTCCAACTGCTGCGAGTCCGAGTTCCCGCCGCGGTGCCAGGACACCTCACACCCCCCGCGCCCGCCCCGCCGGCGCCGCTCCCGCCCTGCCCTGGCCTGGGCTCAGTTCTCCATGGGGCTCGAGGTGCTCTCACTGCTGGGCTGGCTGCTTGACTTAGGCCACAGTTGTTCCTGAAGTTCCTTGACCACCTTCTCCAGGTGTTCCCGGGCCTCCCGCTCGTGCAGGAGGTCGGCGCGGAGCTGCTCCCGGTCGGCCTCGGCGTGCTGCAGCTTCACCTGCAGGTCCTCGATCTGGGGACAGAGCAGACACGGGGATGCCTCAGGAGCCTGCACTGCACCACAGAGCTCTGCACGGGCTGAGAGGAGGGACAAAACCGTGCACTTCAGGGGTAAGACTATCAGGATTGAGGCAAGGAAGGAATTCCCTTTTCCCTGCTTTTTTCCCTACACCACTGCCCAACTCTGCAGGGGCTGCTGAGCTTTGAAACTTCCCAGTGACTCCAGCTCCAGCAAGGGAGGTGAAATCCAGCAGAGTTAAGACACAGCCTAAGAATTCCTTAATGCAACAGAACTCTGGTCACTCACACCATCACTGTCACTTCTTGAGGCAGAGACAGCTCTGGCACAGCTGGAGGGCTCAGGGGGGCCATGACAGGGCTGGAATCAAACACCAGGGGATGCTACCAACCTGCCAGTCCTGGCTTCAGAAAAGATAAACCTGCAGAACATTCGGCTACTTGAGTTCTTTTTGAGGTGATTTTAGTCTTTTAGCTTGGGGAAACCTCATTTATTCCTTCCCAAGGAGGGGATGTTTTAGGAGACTGAAATTCCCCGTTGTCACAGGCTCTGGAGCAGCCCCAGTGCCCGGCAGGAGAGAGCTGGAGCACACCCAGCCCAGCCCAGGGGTTCACCTGCCCTGCTGGTGCCTGGGTTGTGTGCTCTGGGAACAGCCAGGCACGCCCAGGGCAGCAGCTCCCGGCGTGGCTCTGTTTAGTCTGGACACCCCTTATCAGTGAGACATCCTGTGATGCTGGAGAGGAAGCCCCACATCATTTCCTGCTCCTGCTCAGACGTGTCTCAGCAGCACAGGGGCCACTCCCCTTCCCGTTATCAGAGAGCCTCTGATTGCCAGGGCTCTGCTTTTCCTCTTCCCCTCCTCCCTTAAAGCCACCACACCAAATACCTGCAGCTCCCACCTGAGGCCCAGCACCGGCTCCAAGGAGCTCCTGTGTCTGACAACACCCTGCCCAGCACCCCCTGCTCCCAGAGCTCCTCTGGCAGCAGCTCAGTGTCCCCTGGGAGACAAACCCTGCCGAGGGTGACCCGTGTGTGGCAGGGCCATGGGGGCGAGTTTGAACTCGAGGAGTTTAAGTTGGTCCCTGTGCCCCGTTTTTGGGAGTCCTGCCCTTTCCTGATGCACTTTCCCCCGGGCTGTCCCTGGGAGGGCGGTGGAGCTGTGCCCTGGGAGGGATGGGGACAGGGACAGGCACAGGGCCAGGGACAGGCACAGGGACAGGGCTGTCCCAGCTCGGGGGCCTCACCTGGGCCGAGTACTTGGCGCGGAGCCGTCCGGCCTCGCAGCCCTTGTCGCACACGCGGATCTGCCGCGCCTGCTCCAGCTCCCGCTTCAGCCGCACCCGCGACTCGTTCGCCTCCTTCATCTTCTTCTCGTTCTCCGCCCGCAGGCGCTCGATCTCCTTCCGCAGGTTGCGCTTGGCCTCGGTGGCTTCCCGCAGCTTCTCCTTCTTGGCCACCCTCAGGAACTCCAGCTCCTGGACACAGAGGAGGGAGGTGTGAGCAGGGGGGAGCAGAGCCCCGGGATCCAAACCCATCCCCACCTCCCGCGGCTGGGACCGAGGCAGCTCGGGGCTAAACCCCGCTCTGACCCTGGTACAAGCTCTTTTCCTTTAAATCCTCTGGGGTTCCTGCACTCCAGCCACCCTGAAGCCCTGGATAACAAAAAGCTGGAGGGTGCAGCCACGTTTTGCTTTGTCAAGCAGAATGGCTGCGACCATCTGGGCCTGAATAAAGATGAAGTGCTGTTGGAGAGAGCTCCCAGCAACGTGCTCTGCTCGGGCTCCACGTTCCAAACCCCCCAACTGCAAAGCCCGGGCTGGAACTGGAGGCACTGGAGATGCACAGCATGGCAAGTGCAGGTTGTGAGTGACCTTTGTGTCCAGCGAAGCTCAAGAGGGAAGTTCACAACCAGCAGCAGCTCCACTGTACCAAACCCCCAAAAATCTGCTTAAGGCAAGTTCAAAACACAAACTGTGTGTGTGTTCTAACCCTGGGGTGCTGTGGGTGACTGGTGTGAGCCCCAAGTCTCCTGGCAAGCAGCCCATGGACTGCTCTGTCACAACAGCTGGAGAACTCCAGGCTCCCTGCAGCTGAACCAAACCTGGGCACTGCCCTTCCCGCCATCCAGGATCTGAACAGGAGCTGCTGCCTTGGAATCTAAATCCATGGGAGAGGGATCAGGAACCTCAAGGTACACAGGAAGCAACTCCTAAGCTGTTAAAGTCCATGTTCATCATAAGCACAGAGCTGTGGCTCACAGGTCTGTCTCCTAAATGGTTAAATTAGAAACTGAGGATCTTTTTTCCCCCAGCAGCAGCGTTTCCTCCCCGTCCAGCCCCGGTTTCTGTGCAGTAACAGTGCAGGCAGGGCATGGGAAATGCTCTCTGACAACCTCACTTCCCAGCCAGGCCATTGTTAGCACGGCCCTGCCTCTGGAAGGACACACAGAGCCCCTGGAAACACACACACACGGACCTTCTGTGTGAGGAACTGGGAACCCACAGCTTCCCAAATGGAAAACCATGCCCAGACACCAGAGTCCCTCTCCCCCTGACATGGGGAGAGACACTTTAACACCTCACCACTCAATTCTGCTTCAGCAACTGCTTCCTGTAACTCCTGCTTTAAGTACCCACTATTTAGTTTAGATATTTAAAAATTAGCTTTAAATATATATCACTTATAAAAGTTTACTTTTAGATACATAAAATAAAGCACAGATTTACTGAAACACAAGGGAATGAAGTGATTTGCTCAGGGTAACTAAGAACAAGCCAAAGAGCCCCAGTGCTGGTTTTGTGTCTCCCGTGCTCCATCAAACCAGGCCCCATCTGCACCATCCCATGGATTTGTCCCAGCTTGGGAACAGCTCCAGAGAATACTCAGAGAGGACACACAGATCTCCTGCCTTGGCTGTATCTTCTATTTCTCTGCACTACTTCTGTCCCAGCCCAAAGAAAAACCAGTTCAGCCACCACTGGGCTCAGCTCATGGCCAGCACTGACCTGCAGCTCTGTCTGATCACTCTGATATAACCCCTGTGTCCAGGATTTCCAGAAATAAGGAGCTGCTTCCCTGACTGAAGCCAGTGGGATGCCTGACAAAGACCTCAGTTCAGCTGTGGCCAAGCCCCAGGAACACCCTCCCTCAGCTGGGACACGGCAGGGTTTTCACAAAGCTTTTAAAACTCCAGCTAAAGCCTCCAGAAATGTTTCCTGTTCAGTGAAATGAAAACAAAATAAACTCTGCTGGACTAGGAGACTTTTTCAAGTAATGAAAAGATGTTGATTTTGGTAACCATGGATTTATAACCCAAGGAAAAACAGGTGGAAAGCTTAAAGATGGAGGAATGGTCCCTGTGCTTTGGTTTCCTGGCTGGATTTACAAACACAGCCTCAGCAAAGGCTGTTGCTATCTGGGATAAGTGAGGCAATTCCCTTTTCCCAGGAGGGTCTCCAGTGCCCCTGAGGAGCCCCAGGCAGGGCAGGGCAGGAGGGGAGGCAGTACCTGGTGCAGGCTGCGCTTGGCCTGCAGGGCCGCGTTCAGCTTCTCCTCCTGCTTCACCCTCATCTTCACCACCTCGTGCAGGAATTTCTCTTTGGCTTCTTTTGTGTCCAGGCCACTGTCCAGGGCCTGCCTGAGGTGCTCCAGCTCAGCTTCCAAGCCGCTGCTGTGGGAGTCAGGGTGTGCTGCCACCTCGTAGGAGCTGTTGACGGGCACCGGGGGCTGCATCCCAGGGGAGCTCATGTCCTTGGCAGAGCTGGATGAAGTGAAGGATGGGGAGGAGAGCGAGGATAAGGAGGAGGTGACTGGAAAACAGAAACATTGAAACATTAATTTAAAAATGTCTAAAATCAATACATGTATTACACACAGCTCATATATAACTCATATTTAAGAGTTGGACTCGATGATCCTTGTGAGTCCCTTCCCACTCAGCATATTCTGAGATATATATTTTATAGATATATATATTATATAGCTCAAAAGATGCTGAGGCCCTTTTATACAGACACTCTCAATAGTCAATTAAAAAAAAAAGAAAGAAAATAAAACCTGGCTCGTTTTATACTGTGATACTTGAAATATGACACAAAAGCAGCCCTGACCCAAGGGACCAACTTGCAATTTGTTTGAACTGTGACCGTGCAATTCATGTCACCGTTGAGGCTTCGGGCTTCCAGAATTCCATTTAAACACCCAAGAAGCTGCACAGTGAAAGACCCAGCCCAAAGACACCAAAACAAAGGCAGGTACAACCACCACTCACATTCTTCCCTGGTTTCTACTTCAATTTCTGCTTCCGACTCCTTGTCCTCCTCGGGGGCCGGGGCCGTGGCCTCGGGAGCCGCCGTGTTGTGCTCCACGTGTTTCCTTTTCCTGGGCTGGGCAGAGCTCAGGGAGTCGCTGCCCCGGGACACCACGGTGGCACAGGGGGGGTTGCTCACGATCTTCTGCTGGGCTGGGGGGGCCAGGGCCACGTTGGGGGCCACGGCGCTCTCGAAGCTCTTGTAGGAGTAGAAGCTGGTTCAGAGCGGGAGGCAAAAGGAAGGAGAAAAGGGTCACGGTCTCGACTTTAAAATGTTCCCCAGGCCATGTGTGGCACTGCAGTGATGGTGAGTTCACTGATTCACACCAGCTGAGAACCTGCTGTATCTCCAGCCCTGATTCACACCAGCTGAGAACCTGCATTTGTCAGTGTCTGCTCTCATTAAACCTGGGGATGAGGGACACCCCAGCACCCAGTTGGGAAGGGATCACGTTCCCAGTGCCACATATCCCAAGGGCACGAAAGGGATGGGACCTCCCAGAGCCTGCAAGTCACAACACTGTCCCCTCCTGCTCCTCCTGCACTGTTGCTTTGCCCAGCTGCACAATGCACTTGTGTCCATCCACAAACGTTCTGGGAGCTCAAACCAGCACTTCCCGAAGGAAAACCATGGAGTGCCAGAGAGCCTTTGGTGTGTCTGTGATTTGGACACAGCACCCAAGTGCCCCTGTGTAAAACCAGAGGTGGAACAACCAACACACCTGTGGTAAAGAGCAGCGATACTGTAACATCAAATATGTAGGATTTTGCAAAAAGAACAGCCAAGACTTTGTATCTTACATTCAGCATCTCCTACACCATGTGCCTTCAGTCATGTGTTAAAATTCCTCCTGAACCTGCTGAAGGATGGAGCTGTGCTGGGAACACAGCCTGTGTCAGGGAGCTGCTGCAGGGACCATGGAATGGCTGGGAATGGATGGATGCTTCCTGACCACCTGCCTGACACAGTGACTCCACTGCCCTTAAATGAAAGCCCAAGAACTTCAGTGACTGTCCCCAGAGGGACCATCCCTTCCCAGCAGCCTTCCCTTCCCATTTTCATGGCAGGTCTCACCCCAGAAAACCCATTTAATGAACACACAGACCACCAACACTTCTCCTGGTTTCCCTTTTGCCAATCCCACCACTGATGGTGGTGCAGTGGAAGCTGCCCCTGGGTTTTGTCCTTACCTGTCCCGGATGAGGGCGGGGAGGTGGCCCGAGAGCTCCTTCTCTCCGGCCGACACCGCGGGGGACCAGGGCCGGAACGCCGAGAGCCGCTGCCGGGGGTGCACACAGCCGATGCTCTGGGGACAGGAGGGACACACACAGTCCTTCACGTCACAGCACAGGGACACCCCAGGTCCCCAGGGCCACTCTCGGGTCCCCAGGGCCACCCCACTGTCCCCACAACCACCCCCATGGCCAGGCTCTGCTCCTGGCGGGAAAACCTCGGGTGTGTTCTGGGCCAATGAGTTCTGTGCAGTTCACAGGGAGCACAAACAGCTCCTGGGTCCTGCAGGATCCCTGCACCTCAAAGGCACGAGGGAATTCCTCACTTCCCTGTCCCAGTCTGGGTCAGTGGGCACTGGAGGGTGGCAGGGACACGGGGGGACTGTGCAGCTCATTGCTGACCAGGAGAAGGATGGAAATGGTGCTGATTTAGAAAACCTGGGCAGGTTGGTTCTCTCATTTTCTCCTCCTTTCCCCACTCCATGAAGTGATGCCTTGTGCTAATTTGATCTTTCAATTACAAAATATTCAACAATCACCTTGTTGGATGAACTGGATAAGGACCGTAACCAACTGGACTGTTTCTCCTTCTCAGAAGAAGCTGGAGATTGGGAAGCAGAGTCATCTGTTTTGGGCTTTTTGGAAGCAGGAGGATCTGAAGAGACCTGAAACAAAGACAGGCAGGAAAACCCAAAGTCAGAATTCCTCACTTTGCCATCAGCTCAGAAACAGGTTATAAGGCAAAGACCAAATTTGTATTTAAAAGAAAGAAACCTCGGGTGTTGTCCTGTAAGGCCAAACAAAGGACTGAAAACAAGGGGCAGACACCAGCTGTGACACAACAGAGCTCATCCCTTCCCTCAGGATCCTCCAGGGCAGTGTGGAGGGTGCAGAAGACAGGGGCAGTGACCTGAGGGAGACACTGCACACAACTGTCGGCCTTTTATGATTTTTGTGTGCAGAAAGGTAAGTTTAATGTGGTCGCTGAACTGGAAAGATTATTTTAAACGAGAACAGACCAGACTTTGTTATTCTGTTTGCAGTGGTTGTTATGCCGATGACTTCACTACCCCACAGCTGCAGTGGATTCTGGGGGTGCTGCCAAGAGCTGCTTTGCCTTTTCCACAAGTGGCTCAGCTTGGCCCATAAATCATCCTCAAGCACAAGAAAGCCCTTTGGCAAGCAAACCCCCTTTCCTTCAACACTGTGAAGGAATAAAATTCCTATAGTCCCAGCGTGGCTTGCAAAAAAATTGGTAACTACTGGTTTAACTGGTGCTCTGGGGATCCCAGCTGGAAGCCCTGCCAGCACAAACACCTCCACGGGCAGGGAGGGAGAAGGTTCTGGACCCTGTGCTGCATCATGACTAGAAATAATAAAAGAAATGTTCCACCTCCGTTTCTGTCCCTTCTGCTGTCTTTTTGCAGCTCCAAACTCTCCACCTTTCCTGGCTCCCAGTGAGGTGGCAGAACCACGCTGCAGGAACTACTAAAGGCTCATTTTTGCATTAATTTTTTTCTTCCTTACACCTCTCTGTGGTTTCTGTGGGCAAACAGGTATTGCTACAGGTGTGTCTGTAAAACACAGGGATGGCAACATCCTGGGAGCCTGAAGTGCTCCAAACCCAGGTCTCCTGGCCAGTGATGGGAAGGGTCTCATTTGCCAATGTCCTGTGTTCTGAAAATCTGTCCCCTCCAGGCACCTTCAGCTGGGAACTCAGAGGCTGCTTCTCCAGGTGATTATTGAACCTTGTACCTGAGGAGCTGTCCAAGGGCCCTTCTGCAGAGTCCCAACCCAGCAGCTCTGTAACTCCAGCCATCCCACCCCTTTGCACGCCTTGATCAGGAGGAATCACAGCCCCAAGTCCGTGCCCAGCCCACGGGAGCAGGGCAGGAGCCCGAGCTGTGGCTGCAGCCGTGACTGCCCAGCTCCTGCCAGTCCCCCTGGCACACACCCACCCTGCCCAGCGTGCCCAGGAACCTCGTCACACCGTGCCCAGAGGGCTCAGCACAACATTCCCTGGCACTCAGGGCAGAGCAGATGAGCAAGGATCCCACGGGAGGGGGGGGTGTGACCCCCAGTTACAACCAGCCCGTGCCAGAGCCAGATGCCAACTCCAAGGGATTTGCAGTGGATTCTTTGGGCACAGCCTCAGGCTTCCCCAGGGCCGCTCAGACCCAGCTAGGAAGAGGCATTCCCACTCTGGAACACTTTCTGCAGAGCAAGACAATGCACTGGAGGAGGTTTGTGTCTGCTCTCGGAGATGCTGCCTGTGCAGAATCAGTGACAGCACGAGAAAGGTATTTGGCAAGTGCCCACTGATCCCAGCCCTATCCACTGGGGATGCTGAGCTGTGTGGGGAGGGGAGTCGGGGTGGAGGGTGGGGAGGAAGGGGGGCTTGGAATGGAAAAGGCAACAGGTGGCAGGACTCAGCACGGAGCCCGGCCCTCCCCGGCCTCCCCCCAGAACATTCTGTGCCGGCGGCGTGGGACGGACACGGGGACCATCCCCACTGGGACACTGGGGCCATCCCTGCCCCACACACTGTGCCCATCCCTGCCCCACACATTGTGCCCACCCCTGCCCCACACACTGCTCCATCCCTGCCCCACACACTGTGCCCACCCCTGCCCCACACACTGTGCCCATCCCTGCTCTGGACACCAAGGCACACAGGAGACCCATCTCCAGGAGCAAGAGTCCATTCTCGAGAGGCTGCAGGGGAGATGTTCCAACAGAACCATCTCCTTTGCTCATCTCCAGCTTTCTCCACTCCCCCCCTTCCTTCCCCTCTAAATCCAGGCTGACACCAAGGGCCAGGAGGGCTCTGAGCACAGAACCTGTCAGCAGACCTGGGAAATGATCCTTAACCTCGTTGCCAGGAGCCCGTATTGATCTGGAAACAGGAGCTGCAGCTCGGGAGAAAGCAGTGAAGGAGGTGTGTGACAGGGGGAAACAGGTCTGCCTCCCCCAGAGACATGGAAATAGGAGAGAAAAGGAGGTGCTAAGCAGAGCCTGCAGGGTTTTCTAACTTCAAGTCATCTCCCACCACGGGACTCCTGTATCCTGACAAACCAGAGCTGTCTGATGTGGTGCAGCCCAAAAAAGGGCTCCTGCCAACGTGGGTTTGGAGCTGCTGTGACAACCTGCACCAGTGTCTCTCCACCCACTGTCCCGTTGTGCTCACCAGGATCAGCTGCTGGCTGAGGCAGGAGCTGCCTCTTGGGAGCTCTTCAAAAACCCCACCTTAGCAGTGCACAAATGTAATAATTCCAGTAGCTTCCCCCTGGTCTGTGAAATACCGAGTCACTGCATGTTGATTTTAGTCAAGAAATGGAGGTTCCCCCTGAAACTCCAGAACCACCCTTCTGGCCACAGCCTGGAGCCATTGGATTCCAATTTTGCAGGCTCGGACTCTGGAGGAGGCAGGAGGGAATTTGCTCTCAACCACAGGAAGATACTCGGATGTGGAATAAGACGAGTCACTGAACACAAAATCTCCTCTCCAGGTGACTCAGCCATTACATCCCACTCCAGGACAGATTCCAGGCACCAAGATACCCCACTCCAACACTCCTCTGGCCCCAGCAGCCAGCAAACCTTGGTACTGGCTCAACTGGGGATGATTTGATTTCATTTCTTCTCTTTGCCAAACAACGAAACACACAGAGTTGCAAAAGAAATACTGAAAATCTGATGTAACTTTTTTGCCATCTTCACACATGATTTATGAAACCCTTGAACACAAACTCTGGGAGGCTGAAATAAGTATTTCCTGATTTCCTGTTCATTTTTTCTCTTCCATTGGAGGCAACCTAACAATCTGCTGTCAAATGGGCCCCGTGCTGGGCACACCCACTTGTGAATATACATTTTCTCCACTCCACAGCCCTAAGAAACTTCAGGATACAAACGGGCCCAGAAACGCTGCAGGAAACGTTTCCTTAAGCTTTGGGACTGTTGCTTTTTGAAGCAAACAAGTTTTCAAGGAAAAAAACAGCTACAGAGGGATTTACAAAGCTGCTAAAAAAAGATGTCAGGAGTCCACTGCAGAGGGAGATGGGGGCCTGTGAACAATGTCAGCCATTTTAAGGCAAACCCAAATTGGGCGGCTCAGTTTGGCCTCCAGCCAACCAGGGCCACATTTGACATGTCAGATCAAATTTTCTACTTCAATTAAGTATTACAGTAACAGACCATGAGACCAGTGGAAAGAATTTCTGACCCTCTCTCCCTCTCAGAAAGACAAACCGTGCCTGGTGCTCTGCAGAACCAGCAGGTCCAGGTCGGGCACCCAAATGTGCAACTCTCCTTTGCAACCACGACAGAAAATGGGCCCAGAAGAAATTCTGACTTTTTAGAGGTGTGGGAGTGCTCACAGATATGATTCCTGGTGCCTGAACATCTACCCAAATACATCTCCTGAAGGAATTCACTTTCTTTTCCCTACTGGGCTGAGCAAAGGCTTCTGTTCCCTCCTCATCCTCGGCCCTGCTGTGCCCAAAAACGGGGCTGTGTCACGTGTGGGGTTGCACATGGCAGTGAAAACAGGGCTGCTTTGGCCTTGTTGAGAGTGAGAACGTTACATGAAACGAGCTGAAAATGTTTAGGAGGCCTGCAGGCCTGTGGAACTTTCAGCTTAGGAATATACTTCCAGAAATCAGCCCATCTCCAAATCCTGGTCTCCCCTCTGCCAGCAAAACCTCCCTGTAACTGGCTCTGAGTCTGGCACTGAATTCCAAGACCTCACTGCAAACACAGAGCTGGTGAATGGCACGTGTCTCTGTGCTGGTCCCCATTCCCAGGCCAGCTGTGATGCTCTTCCATGGAGTGAGGGCAGGAATGGGAACTGCGGGAATGGGATCTGCAGGAATGGGAACTGCAGGAATGGGAACTGCAGGAATGGGAACTGCTGGCTCTGCTGCCCGGCCCCAGAGATGCAGCAGCTCTTCCTGCAGCTCCAGGAGCATCTGAGAGCCTGGGAGCAGGTGCAGGGACCCTCAGCTAAAGGGACAGAGCTGCTCTGCAGTGCTTGGATGAGGGCTGGGAAAGGATGCAAAGCCTTATTTTAAGCCCAGGTAAGTCCCAGCTCTTCCTTCAGGAGCACCCAGGTCAGGCTTTCCAGGCTCCTGCTCCACAAGGATCTGTTATGTTACACAGCTCTGTAAAACAGCATTTCAGAAGTGCCAAGGATTCAAAAGCTACTTCTGGAGGCTTCCAAGACCACAAAATTCCAGAACTTGGGAACTGAACTTGGAATTCTCCACGTGGTGCCTTCATGACTCGCAGGCCTGAGTCTCTCTAAGAACAGGCTGAGGAGGGGGGGTGTTCTGGCTGCCTCGAGGTTTCTTTCAGATCCCCAGTTCAAACCCAATTTAAAAATGCCCCTTTTCCATGTGGGAAAGGGGCCCTTCATGCACATCCTTTAAGCCTCCAGGAGCACGTCGACGGGTGGCCAGAGCACTTGCCTCCCAAAGCCTCTTTGTGACGCGGTCCAGAAGTGATTAATAAGGTATTAGAGGTCTCTGTAAGGACTGCACTTTCACGTGGATTAAAGGCATAAATATATTCAGGTACAGATTGAAAGCTGGGGAGGGTTGTCCCCATAATAAAAAAAAAGCTAAAAATAAAGCTGTGCCACGGAGCTGTAAGAAGATTTACTGCTTGTCTGCTGCAGGCATTCAAAAGAGAGAAAAGCCACCACGCTGCAGTGTCACTGCCAGGGAGCGTATGGAGCATTTGTTTTATTTTTCTTTTTCTTACAATTTTGGTTCCATTGGGCAGGAATCCAGGCTTTCCATCTTCCCGTTTTTCGCTGCTCTGGTGGAAGCACAAAGTGCTCGTTTTACCCTGTCATTTTGGGACGTGTGATTACGGCAAGTATTTGCTTTCTATTCCTGCCTTCACAGCACATGTTGGCTGCCAGTGTGTCCCCCCAGCCTGACCCGTGGGGAATCTTCACAAACCACACTGGAGAGCAGAGCTGGGGAAAAATCCCTCCTGGAGCTGCCCCTGCCTGTGGAAGAGCCTCGAGGGCTCCCTTTGCCTCCTCCTGAGGGGTCTCCAGCCTGTGCAAGGCTCTGATTTCCCCTCCCTGCTGCAGAGCAAACACACCTTCCCAGCTGCTCCAGAAGAACTCCAGGGAAAGGGGTAATGGCTCCATCAGTCCATCTAAAAAACTGGGAGCCAAGTTTTTCTCACACCTGTGCAAAAATCTTTAATTTCTATGGAAACACATCCAAAATTTGCAACAGAAGAAGAGAAAAGAGACTGGACTATTTTATTTCAGACACCATCTCAGCTTAGAGCGAAGTTCTACGAGTCCCCTTTGATGAATTCATCTTGCACAGGCAAATTGAAATTATTTTCTGGAACACTCTACACAGCCCCTGGCATAAGTCATCATCCACTTGCAAAGCTCCTTGGCTAGCATAAAAGAGAGAAAAAAACCCCTTTTCTCTCCTGTCTCAGTATTTCTTGCCTTTTATTCTTTTAGTACAAAAATTAGGCCAGATGACATCTGATGACTGCACTTATCCTTGGGAGCAAACACTGACACAGTTCTAGTGAGCTCTGCAAGAGCAAACCCAGCAACCACCTCCCAGGCAGACCCCAGACCCACCAACTGCATTTGGAAATGGAGGGAAGAAAGGCAAATCTCACCCCTTTTCTATTTCTCACAGACTGGTGAAGCTTCTGGGATCCTTTGGGACTTCACTGCAACTTGTGACCTTTTTCCCAAGTTCAGTCTCAGTGAAGTTGGGACATCACGAGGATGCAGCTCATGCTGGAAACTTGCACCAACAAAAAATGCCCACCTGGCTGTTTAATCCCTGATCTCAACAACAGTTCTTTTAATTCACTGTCCTCCTTGTACATCTATCATGCAAAATCCTTCTTTGATACAGATCTCATCCTATAAACCCATAAAAAAATCTCCACATCTCCTACAAGGACTTTTTAATAGCCATTCTCTGGGTCTCAAAAGTCTATGAATCTTCAGTGGTGGCTCAACACAATCAGCTTTTCCTGTGTAAAGTGATTCTTCCCCGTGCCAGGGACCAGCACAAGCACAAACCCAGTGTGGGGAGAAGCCCCTGCTCGGATGGGAACACTGGGATAAGCCAGAAACAAAGTGAAAGCCAAGTGTGAACGTGGCTGTCAGAGCTCCCCCAGTGCCAGAGTGACACCCCTCAAATAAAGCACCCCCTGATCCTTTGGGTTCTTCTTTTAAAGCAGCATCTGAAAGCAGCTGATCATTTGTTACATGATGTACTTGCCTTTTGGCTCTTGGCTGATGCCACTGGAAGTCTCTTTTCCACTGGCTAAGAGTCTGTTTTGCCCTTCCAGTGGAAACTAAAAGAAAAGAATTCCCTGCCCTGTGGTTTGAAACAAAACAAAACAGTTCAACTCACACTTCCCAGCGCCTGAGCAGAGCCAGGGCTGGAGAGCAGCACAAACCAGGTCAGAGGGGCTGAGCAGGAAGAATGGCCCCTTTTCCTCGGGTCGTTTTTCTTGGCAGCAGCTGCCTGGGAACTCTGGGATGCCCTGTCAGTACCAGGGGAAGGAGAGGGACTGAGGAAAACAACTGGGATCTGCACTGCACACCCAGGGATGGGCGTTCCAGGGAAAGAGGGAACGTGTTTGGCAGTGGGAAGGAACCAAGGGGGAGAAGTGATACCACCAGATTCATCAAGGAGGACCAAAATTTCCTCTGTGAACAGATTTGCTTTGCCCAGTTGCTGCTGAATTGTTTGTGGGGTCACAGTTCTGGGGATCAAAAAGCCATTTGTGGACACAGTTTTCTCCTCATGTTTTCTGTGCAGGGCAACCAAGGCCCTCCTGCTGTAACTGCACTGAAGTTCCAGCTCCAAACTCTCTCTGAGGTGTCTCTTCCTGTGCTGTGGAGACATGTCCACTCTGCCAGCCAAGAATCTCAGTTTAGTGTCAGATGTTACATAAAAGGACAAGTATTCCCTCTGTGATTTCCACCCAGTGTTCTTCCCTGAGCACCAACTCAGCAACCAGCCAGTTCATGAAGCCAAGAAAGGGGAGAGGGGGTTCTAAAATGGATCAAACTGATGGGCTTTTGGTGTTCTTCAGTCCATCCCTCCTGCAGTACCTGGGCACGGAGCTGCCAAGCTCCAGCCTGCCCTGATTTGGGGTCTCTGCTGCCTGCAGAGCTCCCTGGGGCACAGAGCCTGCTCCTGGTTCAGCTGCAGAGCCACCAGCACCCAGCTCTGTTAGTCATGGGAGGAAAGGACACCAGCACAGAAAATAGCCGTCAGTGAGCAGCCCTGCTTTAACAACCTCTCCCAATTCGGCTGCAAAACGAGGCCACAGCCCCTCACCCCCCTCTTCCCTCATCCCCTAATCCCCTCTTTGTGCCAGGCTGGTTCTCCCGGGCTGGCACATGTGTGTGAGCGTGTGACACCGAGGGTGAGGGCAAGGGACAGAGCCTTTGGTCAGCCTAAGCCTGGGACAAGAGCCTCAGGACATCCCCAGGAATTACTCCAAAGCTGGAGAGCCAGTGAGCTCAGCAAACCCCACAGTGACCCAAAATCACCTGCACTGCTGCCAGGGCTGTCCCTGCAGCCACACCTCCCCTCCCTGCACATGCAGTGTATCAGCACATCTGGCTGGGCTGGGGTGTTTATCAGCACATCTGGCTGGGCTGTGGTGCCACCCTGGGCACCATCAACACACCAGAATAAAAACTGCACCGAGCAATCGGGATCCTGGGGCTGCACAAAGGCAGCGCTGCCCCGGGGCTGCCCCACACTTGTTTTTCACTTGCATTTAATGTACTTGAGGTGACCACAGGGAAGCTTGGGAGTGTTCTGGAAGGTGCAGTTGATGTGTCCAAGGAGAGGACCAGGAGCCAGGCTCTCTGCCTTGAAGCCCAGCCACAACAAGGTGCAGAGAAACAACTGCCATGAGCTCAAATACATTCACCAAGTCACCGTAACACATCACCAGAGTCTGAGTCTTCTGCTCTAACCACCAGACAATGCAGTTTTTAAACCCAACACCACTTCACATATGTATCAGTGAAAGTCAATACAGTGATCATGGATTAATAGTTACAAATCCTATTAAGGTTACGACACCGCCACGGAAAACCCCCACCCAGGGAAGCAAAATGCAGCCAGGCCTCAGGGGAATCACCACTTGGAGCCTTTGTACCAGAAGATGACTGAAGGAGAAGAGCAGTGACCACATACTTAAGGATATTTTAGGTGCCAGTGGCTTTAAGTTACTGAGCCAATCTAATACCAGTCAAAGGAACTCGGTTTTCAGTCGAGGCTGCTGCTGTAAAAACCCACTTTCTGGGGAGTAACTTCTCACCATCCGTACACAGAAGAGAGGAAAAACCCAAATTCCTTGCTTACAAAATGTTTTGAAAGCTCCAGACAGGCAGATGCTTCCCTAAGCACCCGAGAACTAACGTGCTCTCCAGTTCCAAGAAAGCCACAAGAAGCTCATCTACTTTAAGTAACAGTTATTACTCGTGAACTGTCCCCAGAGCTCCCGGGATAAAGGCAGACAACCAATTACAGTCTTAGACTTCCAAAGCTTATTTTGCTGCCTTTAGAAATAAGCATCACATGCTCTTTCCACCAGACACTGAGTTAAGGGGGGGTTCGGGGTGGTTTAAGAGGGGAGGGAGGAGGAGGAGGAGGAGGAGGGAGGAAGGAGAGGAGAGGGCCCTTGAGTTCAGCCTTTCTGGCACAGCCGAGCAGCAGAGCAGCTCTGCTCTGTCAGAAAGGGTTTGCTTTGGAAGAACCTTTTATGTTCCAGCGAGTGACTTGTCTAAACAGAACTAATTTTAGCCACGACATCCACCAGTGCAGGAGTGACACGCTCAGAAAAGGACTTTTGTCCTTCCAAAGGGCTGGTAACGGTGAGAGAAATAATTCCAAGGGTTACCAAAAAAATTAAAATAACTGAGCAAAATCCCATGGTGGGATTCTTGGGGGTGTCCTGTGCAGGGCCAGGGGTTGGATTTGGTGATCCCTGTGGGTCCCTCCCAGCTCAGGGCGTTCTGTGGTTCTGTAGAAATGTTGTTCTCTACACAGGGAAGATCAACGTGAACATCAACACTGAGGAAGCCTTTGGCAAACTGTCTCACCCAACAGACACAGTTTGGACACAAAGCCCACCCATTTCTTTCCCTTTTCACAGCACAAACTCACCTCTGGATGCCAGGTGAGGGATCTCAGAGGAAATGCCCATGGAATGTATGGGAATATGGGGGGAGAGAGAGACATAACGTCCCAAAAACCCATTCTGTGTAACATCCAACGAGGCAGCAAAAGATAATGTGAAGGGAAAAGGGGAAGGGGAACAGGACAGACAGGAGGGGGAAATCTGGGACACTACAAGAAGGCTTTCAGTTCTTGTAGCAGTGATAGATTTTAAGCCTTTAGGGGGAGAAGTGGCTGAGCAGCAGTGAGAGCAGGGACTGTGCAGCCACAGGGCCGTGTCTGCCACAGCACTGTGAGCAGGAGACACCAGGCAGGGTTGGCTGCACACACCAAACCCACCAACACCATCCTGCCTTCTGCCCCCACACACCCCATGGGGGCTGTCAGAATGCCCAGAGCCCCTGAAAGGAGCCACCCAAAGCCAGCCCTTACTCGGCTCAGCCCTTCCTGGCCCCAGTTCATCCCTGTGTCTGACAGAGCCCTCAAACCTCTGCCTGCACCTCTCCAGCACTAACAGGCTCCAAACACAGCCCCAGCTTTTAGTCCTGCCCTGCACAATGCAGGCCCAGGGCTGGACTGTTTGTGGTGCCCCAGCAATAAACACGACCCTCCCCGGGCACGGCCTGTGCTGCTTTTGGCTCCCACTCCTCACTTTCTTGTTACAATGCAAGTTCTATTCCACGTCCCCATTCTGTGTGTGTAACGTGCCTGACCCCTATAAAGATGGTCAAATAAATATCTGGTGACCTCACAAGTATGAAAATAAGCTTATTTGAAAGAAAAAGTATATCTTCAGGGGGTTTGGCAGTAACTTTCAATTATTTTTAATTGCCTGGAAAATTAAAGTAAGAAAATAGTGTGGTATAAATGTTAGGGCACATTATTAAGCCGTTTTCATAATATCTCAGCCATAAGCTTAACAGACAAAAAGGGTTTTTTTAGGCCTGGGTCATCTGTTCAACATGAATGGCCTGTCTGTTCCCAGACTTCCTCAAGGGGTAACTGAACTGAAATATTCCATGATAGAAACCAGACTCAGTTTGACCTGGTAGGCAATGAGAACTCCACAGAACCTTCGAAATTTGGGTTTAATTACAAACCACCACGGAGTCTGGACTGCAGCCTGGGATCAGACACACAAAGAAAGGAGCTGAGAGAAAGTTTGGAGCCCCAAACCCCAAGGTCCCTTCCCCTGCTCTCCTGCACTGACACCAGGGATGGATCTTTTATTCCTTATTGTCAACACGAGCCACTCACAGTCAGGGCTCAGTCTGATCTGCCTTTCTATCCTTCTGCTCGTGAGTTGTGCTGTCACAACACCGACACTGCACCAAACCCACCACGGGACCAGCACAGGGCTGAGCTCAGCCCTGGCACCACAAAGGCCTCAAGGTCTCATGTTTTATTTTCTTGTTTTGTCTGGTACTTTGGAGCTTCAAGAGCACTTGGGCTGAACTTCTCTAAAGCAGCCTTCAATGCAGTGAGTGCCTGACTCACACAGGGCTTTGAGAAGTGCTGTGGGTTAAAGCCACCCCAAAACAAAGCAAGACCTTACAGAAGCAGAGCTTTGTGGCCTTCCTTGTCCTGGGCAGAGTAGAAGCTGTGCTATAAACTGGCAATAGATGCCTGAGCTAAAAGCCTTGGGTCAAACAAAAGCCTGAACCAGGCCCTGATCCATGAAAACAAACAGTGCAAGGTGGGTGTGAGCTGAAGGAGGAAGATGAGGTGTGTGGGAAGGGAATGTCCCTGCTCAGGGACACACACGGTCCCCAGGCCCTGCATTTCAGTGCCCTCTTCAAACATCCAGCATGCAACAGGTTCTACAGAGCTCACACCACCTCCAGAGCAGGGCCAGGAGATCTCTGATGGCAGCAGCTGAAGTGAGGGTGGATCATGCACAGAAAGGACTCAGTAACCACAGGCTGGTCCGTGGGAAACGGGGATCACGGGGATGAAGGGCTCAGCCCTGGGGGCTGGCATGAGAAATGCCAAATACCTGCACACAGACACACTCCCCTGCCCCTGGAAGGGAGGAAGGAAGGGCAAACCAGCCATTCCCAAGAGGACAGGTTTGGGCACAGGGTGCTGGGCAGGACACTGTGTGTTCCTGGGCTGTTCCATCCGTGTGGGCACAGAGCAGAGCTGGGCTCTGTCAGTGCCTGTGCTTGGGCAGGGACAAGGACAGAGAGCAGGAAGATGACTGTGTGGAAAAATGGCCTGACATGTCCCAGAAAGGCCGAGGGAAAATCCAAGCACACCATCTCTGCCAGTGTCAGTCCCGGTGCCAGCACCATCCATCACATCCTCGGGAGGAACCAAACTACAATGCAGTGCTGGGGGCTGGGTAATCCAGGGGCTGCTTTGATCTCTGCAGATCCCCATAAGGATAATTCAACCATTCTTACACTGCCAGAGCTTCACTTGCCTTAAAGGACATCTAAAGAAACACAGAGCTCTGAGAACAAACGGGTGTAAAGGACTTCACATATTTACAAACTACACTGCTGTGTCCTGTTGGACTGGAACACCAAAAGGAAAGAGGGCACAAATCAAACAGCAAAGAACAATCTGAGATCAGACTGATCCCCCCACCTCTGCAACCCAACAGAAAAAGGAGAGCCTGGACAGCCAAAGTCATGGGTCAGACATTACTGTTATAAGGTGGCATCTCATTTAATTTAATTTATTGCCTGCTTTACCACCAGACTGCACATCACCAGTTCCAATCCCTGAACCCTTACCTAGCTCACACTAAGGATCTCTCTGTCTGTTTTTTCTGAGACAGAACATAAAAATACCCCAAACAGCTTAACTTGGAGGGGGAATGGGACACACCTGTGTCAGGTGAAGCCCAAGCCCTGCAGTGGAAGAGCAGTGAAGTGTCACACTGGTCACTGTCCCAGAGGGACAAGGGGTCACTGGCTGGATAAAAATCCCCCATCTCCTCACACAAGGTACACATGTCCATCAGCAAAAGCAGATGAGATGGGTTTGGTGGAGGGATGACCCCAGACAGGGTAGATTTTTGTCTCCCCAAGGAAAACCCACATGGCCTGCAGGTATAAATACAGTCTATGGTGTGAATTCAGCTTCAGAAGTGTGAAGCAGAGGGAAGCTGACATTTCACCTGAACACTACTGAGGCTGAGAAAATCAAAGTTCACCTCAAGGAGAGTCTTGCCAGCCAGCAATGGAAACAAAAACTATCACCTTTAGGGAGACATAAACTAAACTTGTGTGGTGGAACAGCCAAAAGCTTCAAAGGCCTCGAACACGTTAAGGCAAAAATCCTCTGCAGCCATCAAAGCTGTTCCACACGTGCAGCTTGGGGATTATTGTCCAAGAAATTCGTGCAGGTTCCTCCAACCATGACAGCAAGAACTGAACCAGACTGCAAATCCAGCCCCTCTGGCAAAGCCTCTCTGACAATCCTGTGCTCAGCAAGGCCAGGCTTAGCCAGCTTCCCTCAGAAGCAGGAGCACATGGAACAGGGAATGGTGCAGCAGCAAACTGCAGGAGGAGGGAAGCAGCAAGTGTTTGAAACCCTGAACAGCATCCCCAACCTTTATTAATCAATACAGATTAATTCTGTGAGGGAGTTTATCGTTGTCACTGCTGCTGCAGGAGGAGGGAGCTGGGGAATAACTAAGGCCTGGCTCAGCTGTTCAGGGCAGCAGCTGTGCCCAAATCCTCCTCGGAGGGAAGGAGCCAGGAGGTCATGGAAGTCACGATTATTTGGAATGAAGAGGGGAAACAATAGGTTGGGGCCCTCTGTCTCCTGGCCTCTCTCGTGGCTCTGTGAGGAGGTGCCCGGGCTGGGGCAGCTCCGGGGCTGGGCCTGGACAGGCCTTTCCTCCCCTGCAGCTCCAGAATTTCACAGCCAAAGTGACACCTCCAGCTCCCCCACATTCCTGGGTCTGACTCCCCTGCACCTCTGCCAGTGCCTCCAGCTCACCAGGAGCCACTTGGAGGCTTTAGGCTGCAGCCAGGGGTAGAAACTCAGCTCAAAACTGAGGCAACCCACTGAAATTTCTTTTCTCCGATCCCTCTCCTCTGTTGAATTTCTCTCCTGGGACAAACCTGTTGGAATTTTGGCTTTCCCTGACTGACTTTTCTTGCAGAATTTTTCTAACCAAGACTCACAGATCCTGACTCCCACTTCATGTGAGGGTGGAGAGAAACAGGTCCTAATCTTCACTCTAGGATGAGGTGTTGTAGTCCTGCTGACTCAAAAGATCGGGTGAAATAATATAAAAAACGTAGTAAATTTAAGATTAGCAGCTAGTGATAGACATTCCCTGCCTGTACTAGTAAGGATGAACACAGAACCTGCTGAAACCTAAACTGAGAATAATATTAGGGTAAATCTAAGATCAGAGAGACACATTTCTTGTTTTAAGTGATGTTTGCCCCCCTTTTTTTCTCCACACAGCTTTAATATTGATCCACAGATTAAGGATTTTTGTAGGGTGCCATTGGAATTGTTTAATGGGATACTTCTTGTGTTATAATCTTGGTAAGGAGACCCACATATGGATTTGAATAACATCTTGAAAGGAGATTGAGCGTAATAAGGCGACAGACAGATTGAAAGAAGATTAAAACTCATTTGATCCCCAACTCCCAGGGAAAGCACAATAACTCCTCCCTCTTCTCCATCCCACACACACCTGACTCCTGACACTGTGAAGAAGCAGAAGGCACAAGAATGAGAATCCCAGCCCAATCCAGGTTTCCCTCCCTGTCTGGGACAGGTTTCCCATGTTTGCAGCAGAGGTGCCCCCCCAGCAGTTTGGAATCCCCCCCTCAGAGGCTGCAGTGCCCCGGGGCAGAGCAGAGCTCAGTGATCTTCACGTCACCAGAGCTGAAGCTTTCATTTGTTTCTAATGGTATTTGGCTTGGCTGGGTTCTCTGAACTGCTGCTGCTCTCAGGTTCAACAGGAGACATGTTCCTCTAAGCTGATTTCTCTGTGGCTGAGGATTTAATCAGATCCAAGTGGCGATTAAAGCAGGGACTGGAACCACGAGCCTTAAAGGGAGAGCTCCAACCCGGAGCTCTCCCCCCTGGAAAACCCAAAGTGGAGCAGAATCTAGCTCTGGCAAATGTGTGCTTTCAAAACATCTCGAAAATCTGCTCCTCCCGGGTCACCTTTCCTCTCAACAGGGTGAGAAGCTCCTGGTAAGCACCAAGAAACTCAAAGATGCAAATGAATTAAGGGCTGCACTTCATGTGAATGCATTAACACCCCCCAGCCACCCTGCAAGGTGGGTTTTCTGACACTCACTTCACTCCAACACATCCACTGTAAACCCCCAGCACCTCCAGCTCCCTCAGACCCCGTCAGTGCTCCTGACATTCTTTCCTACAGTTTTCCCTCTTGCTGCTTTGTAGGTCTGTGGTTCCTCTCATCCATCCAAAGACAGCACGATGGCATGTTTGGAGTGGTGAGAAACAGGATTATAAAAAATGTAAATGGAGCAGCATTTCCACAGCTCCACACAGAGCAAACCAAACACCAAGGCCAAAAACGCCTTTTTAGTGACAATTACCCTCAGAAATTAGGCCTAATTTTACAGGGACTTCAATCATGACCTGGATGAAGAGCCAACGAGCTGTGCATCGAATCCATGAGCCCTGTTCCCATCTCCCAACTGCACAACAAAAGCAGCCAAGTGACTCACTCAGTGCTGGAGCTGAGGATGGAGGATGCTGGATTCTGGCTCCTGAGCCCATTTTCTGAACGTGGCAAACACTGGTGCTGCTGATGGGAATTGTTTTCAGGGGTGCAGCACAGGAACAGCTGCTCCTGAGCTCCATGGAGCTCTGCACTGGGGGCACCAAGGGGCATTTTCCATCCCTGGAAGTTCCTGTGCCATTGGGAGTCAGCATTTATTTGTTAAGCCAACTTGGCAGCTCAGTCCTCTCCTCACTTCCATCTCTGTGACACCTTTGAGATACCAGCTCCTTGGTATGTGGGATAACATCTTCTTCCAAGCTATTCTTGACACTCTACTCCTACTCCTCTTCTATGCCTTTAACCATTTTAAAGCTGATCTGGGTCATGACTAATAGAATTAGGTACTAAAATCATGTGCTGGCAGAGCCAGACCCATGTGCAAGGAAAGCCAAGGCAGCTCTCAGATGGGGGGAGAGCCATCATGATACTGGGCTCTTTCTCACCCTTTTTATTTGGAATTAAAGCTGGCCAAAAATCCCACCAATACCCTCAAACCTCAACTTTGCTCTTTTTATAATCACCTTATTTAATTTGTGTATCAGTCTCCTAACAAGGGGTGATGACGTGGCCCTCGAGCACTGCTGGGAGTGAGGGCACTGAACAAAGAAATGCCAACAGCCCAATTTTAGGATCTACAGAATTAAAGCAGGCACAGGTTTTTTAAACCCAGGGTTCACAGGCTCAGGTTTTGTGCAAACCCCACTGGTTCCACCTGCTTCCACCTCACCCTGGCTGACGTGAAGGGCACGTGCCCTTCTCATGGATATTTCCAATAACTCCTTGTTTTCCTAGGGAAAGAAAATTAAAATAAGAGCATCTCCCCTTGCCCCTGTTGTGACATTTGGAGACTGATGTGTCCCTCAGCTTTAGGGCAGCAGTGACAGTCACAGACAGGCCTGAAGGTCAAGCACTACTGTATTTTATTCCTGGCTCTGCTACTGATGTTATTTGAAAGGCTTTAGGTAAATCAAATGTAAACACTGGTGTAAACAGGATCACAATTCCTAAAGGGCTCTGGCATTTTCCAGCAGAAAGTGCTACAGAAATAAGACTTGTGTTTTCATAGAAAACAAACCCCAAAGAATCTCATTTTCCTAATTCTTTAATAGGGTTAAACACTATTAATTCCAGCTGGGAAACAATTCAAGATGGAGCTCAAGAGTTTTGCCATCTACGTGTTGAACATTCAGTTTTCAAACCTTTTCCTGCAGCTTCCAAACAGCTGCAGTTGTGGAAACTCCAACAACTCCAAAGGACTCAGCTCACCTTTCTGAACATGGAGCTCAATTAAAAAGAAGATTTAAGTTGTGACAGTGTTTCTCCAAAACTGGACATTCCAAAAGAGCTGCTCTTGTTTTGCTCCTTTCCCCGACACATCTCACACATCCACGTTCTCAGAGTCAGTTCATGTGCCAGGCTCTAACCCGAGGGCTGCCATGTGGAATGTGGCTGTTTAAAACTGGAATCCCCACGGGTATCACCTGACTGCAGAGCTTTACAGGGAGTTGTCTGGATTTGGGACACCCCTGCAGTGACAGAAAGGCACTTTTGGACTGCAACTCGTCCTGAAGCAGATGATGTAAAAAACATCCTCAGAACCTGTTCACAGCCCCAGCACCAGCCTGGTCCCTGTTCAGAGGGACAAGTTTAAGCATCTTTCCTCCCAGCTCGGCTGACTGAGATCTGTTCACATCTCAGACAACACTTTCATGCCTCACCATAAGTCAGATTTATTTTGGTGGCGTTTTCTCCTCCACACAAAACAATGAGGCTGAAGAACCACTTTAATGAACAGTTCCCTTTCAATGATTACATTTTTCAGCTGGACAAAAACAGTGTCCTGGCTCAGGACCACAAGGGAACCAATGGATGTTTCTCCCCAGACACGGAAAGCCCTGAGGTGGGATCAGGCAACTCCTTCCTGTGGGCAGAGGTGTTTTACCCATAAATGCCCAAAACTGCCCCCAAAATGCAGGTTATAAATAAACCAAGCTGTGTACAGGTGGCTGAGCCATCATCCCCTATCACAGCTCTGAAGGTTTTACCCTCCAACCACACGCCTGAATCATTTCACTGCGATTTTCCCATTCTGAGGGGTTTATTTCCAGCATTATTAAGAGGAGATTACAATGCTCAGGAATCATCAACAGGCTGACTCATGTCACCTTTGCACACACAGCCCTGCTGGGACACTGAGCAACTGAACCACTCACACACATTCCCTTGTTCATCCCTGGAAAGGATTCCACAGACTCGTCTCTGGGAGGGAAGGAGGCCACCAGTCCATCCCATGGAGTCCCAGTGCCCCCAGTGGAGCGCTGAGCTTGCAGTTTTTCCCCTTGCTCTGATGTCAGATCATGCTGAAGGAACAATCAATGTTCCTGTCTGGCTCTCTCCCCCTTTTCCATCCCCTGGATGTGGGAGAGGCCGGGGAATCCTGGCTCCCAGCCCACAGGCCATCAATAACCAGCCACACGGCTGGTGGAGTAACCTGGCAGCACTTTGCCTCCTTTCTTCCTCTCCCTGGCTCCTGCTCAAGCCTCAGGCTCAGGAAGAGTGATCACTACAGAGATTAAAAGTTGCAGAGGTGCAAAATAAACCCAGCAGGAACACAGGCTGGCCCAGGACGTGGCTCTCACCTGTCAAGGTTTCACCCCAGGGACTGAACAATGTTAACCCCTTCTTAGGATTCCAGCAGCACACTTGATCTGCAATAAAAACGTTTCCAATGGCCAGAGAGGCCCTGGACAGAGCTGTCAGCTGATTCCAGCCCAAGGTCACTGCCAGCTGTGTATTACTGAATTCTAATGTTCATTAGAAACGAGAGCAAAACCCAATTTTTACCTCTCCAAGCACACAGAGGCAAATCTTTGCTGAAGGAATGCACAGGTGTGATGCTTTCACTGAATTCTTACTTTACCACAGGATTCCTGCCAGGTTTTTTAAGCAGAAACATTTGATCAGTATTTAAACACGCACCTCTCTGAGCCTGAATTTGGCTTGAATCTTGTGGGAACTGTAAAGTTTCAATTCCACACTGAAATCATGTGAGACTCAAGAATCAGTGCAAGGGAGAAAGGGTTTGTATCCACAAGATTGGTCAGGTCTCTCAAAGTTACACTCTCAGGACACACTGACTGTCCAGTAATAAGAGCAGCAACACAAAGGATCACCTGGAATCATGGACAGGTTCCTGCTGGGTCCATGTGAAACCACGACAGTCAAAAGGTCCCAATTGGGCAAAACACACTGAAGCAGGACAAGTAAAATTCTTCCCTGCAGAACATCCCGTAATCCCTGAAATCCAGCGACAACCAGAGCTCTTCAGTGCCACCCCCAATGCACCTCGTTTTTCCCTGAAAATCAACACAAACTCATGGAATCACCCCACCTTCCCAAACACTGCATAAATCTGTCATTTTAAACGAGGGCTGTTCAACTTCTTGACTGGCCAGGAATTTTTGCACAGAAAATAAAAATGAGATGTAATAAACTGATGTTTTCACTGTCACCACTGCACTGCCACGAGTGTGTCTCCTACGTGCCCAGGGTCAGTCAGGAATTTCATTTTCAGGCTGCACTTCTCCTCAGAACAACACACACACGTCCCATGGCCACACATTCCCTCCCCATCCCTCACCTCCGGACACGTGTCCGGCACAAACCTGCTCTGCCTGAATGATCCCTCAGTGCCAGCCCCGGGCCCAACACAGTTATCAGTCAGTTCTCAGGCTCAAAGGGATTATTTCCCACTTCCAAAATGGATTGTAGATCAGAGGAAAGGCACTAAACTCCCTGCTCCACCAACCAAAAGCCACTCTACCTACAAAAGAAACGCTCCAGGAGCACAAGTGCCACAAATCCCCTCAATCCTTTTCCCAAGCAAAGGCTCCTCGGGTCCTGCTGCTCTCCTGAGCCTGCTCAGCACCAGCAGAGTGAGACCCAGCTCTGCTGATGGACCAAAGCTGATCACTTTGGTTTCTGCCAGGAGCCCAGAGGATTTCAGGGAAGGAGCAGAGCGGGGCAGGTGTCTGTGGAAATAAAGAGAAACCACCAGGTCCCCAGGGAGGATGGGCTGAGAGGAGGAGGGGAATTATTGTGGTCTAGAAAAGGGAAGGGGTTGGTCGAGAGAAATGCTATAAAAGCACCATGACGACAGAGGGGGGTGATGGAAAGGTCAGTCCCTTTCAATAATGCTCCTTTTTTTCTTGTCCAAATGAAATACTTGGCCACGTCCACCGGCAGAGTTCAGCTGGAGGTAAAGGACAAGACAGGGGGGCCATAAACTGTCTGGGGACGTGCTGCTGAGCAGGGGGGGCTCCCCCAGCCCTCCCAGCCCTGTTCCCCCTTCCAGGGCAACTCCCACAGCAGAAGACCCCAAACTGCAGCAAAGCAAAGGTGCTGTTGTGCACCCAGAGCTGGGCTGGCCCTGCAAACCCCTGGGGAAGGACTGCAGGAGTGAACAGCAGGAGTGAACCCCGAGGATGCTCCGTAATGAGCCGGTGATTAATCCTGACAGACAGGCAGCCCCTGGAACTGCTTCTCAGCTGCTGGTGGTAGGTGGTCAAATTATACCTTTCCATCACATTCCCCACTGCACTGCTCATCTCCTCAGCACATTTGCTCATGAAGCACTGGAAGTGTTCAGAACAATTAAACCCAACGACTGAGTAATTCCAACTCCTTCCCCCCCCCCCCAAAATATGAAATCATTATTTCTAGGGCTTTAGGAAAATAAATGTAAGCTCTGGAGCTCCAGCTCAGTATTAATGTCCCAAAATGGTGCCTTGTAAGGGGAGATGCCACACAAAGATTTACTGTTTCAGGAACCAGCTGAGCAGCCACTGCAAAGTTCTCAGCTATGCACGACAGGTGGAAAAGCCTTCAGGGGAAAAAAAATAAATTATTGTTATAGTGACTGGCTCTGATATCACACAAATGAGCACATTTCCTGCCTATCACAACCTTCCTTAGGACTGGGAGCTTTTCCTCGCTGTTATTTATCCGCTGACGACTGATTTATTTCTTAATTTATTTCCTGGGAGCACAGGAGTGGTGGCACATGAGCAAACATGTCAGGGGGCACACACAGAGCACAGACATATATTCCTGTAAGGGCAGAGTAAACCCTGGGTACCTCTGCACTCAGTGACACAACTTTCCCTTCACCACTATTGTATTTACAGGAGCCAAAAGTCTTTTATCAAAGCAAGTTGCCCTTTTATCAAAGGCAAATTCAAACCCCATTTTACCTTTTTGCCATTTCCAGTAATGTGTTTGCTTTAAAAAAAAAAAGGGGAGGGGGCAGAACAAGTCATCAGTTCCTGACTCCACAGAGCAAGCTGTTTTCTGTTTTATTTATCATTTGTTTTTCCCCTTCACACACTCCTTTGGAATAACAGAATGGAGCAGTTCCTTCTGTTCCAAGTTAAATTTTAATATGCATGGCCTGAGAATCTAAAAAGAATATGCAAAAAATCCCTTTTCTCCCCCTAGATGCTAAAACTCAGCTCCTCCTGGCAAATTCTCCATCATATTTGTCCCCAGTGGTATCAGTTCTCTTTTCCTGGGCACTGCTGCAGAGGGGGGAACTAAGGGGATGCCTGGTCCAGGACTCTGCTGGCATGAAGGATCAGTAACACAAAAAGATTTTACTTTTCCCCTAAAACTTGGAGGAAACACCAAATAAACGTGAATCACGGGTGTTATGGTTATTCTGCTTGAAAAATCTATTTACTGAGAATCTGAGTGAATAAAACCCGGATGTTTACTGTGAATATTAAGTTTGCAGGGCAGTGTTTGCAGTACTGGGGGCTCCTGTGAGTTCTGCTGTAGGAAATGGCTGACAGCTCTGCTCCCTTCATTTTCCAGACGCTGCCACAAAGTGCATTTTGATGCACAGTTCCCATCAATCCAGTTTTCTAACCCCGTCTATAACCTGTGCAGAGGGAGCACATCCAGGGGTATTTAAGGAACAGCACTAAAATGGGATGTTTGGATGTGAGGGGGGGAGGCAGGGGATGAGCAGGAGGCACAGGCAGTGATTCTAACAATGCCTTGTGCCTCGCCAAGTGTTCCTGGTGTGACTCACCAGATCCCAACAATGCCTGGGAGATGGGAAGTGTCGTTACCACGGGTAAGAACTGGGAGAAACTGAGGTAGGAAAATCAGTTTGTCCAAGGTCACCCCTTAAACAGGACCAGAGGGAAGAGGATCCCATTCCCAACCCCCAGCCTGGGGCTGAGGAGCTGCTGAGCCCCCTCTCCTGCTCCAGCTCCGGGAAGAGCTCACCAGGATGGGAAGGAATCCGAGCTGTGACATTACATAAGTGTGTAGTCACCACCTAGCAATGGAGAAAAAAAGGGCTGGATATTTTCAGTTACAACTAGATTTTCTAAGCAGATGGCCAGGAGAACTGACGTCACTCACATTCCAAATTACAGAGCTGCCTGAAAGCTGCTCCAGCACTGAGGATGCTCCAGGCCTGCACTGGCAGTTCTGCACACAGAGCAGGAGGGCTTTTGCCATCATTTCTGCTGCTGCAAATCTGCTGCTTTTGGGACACGCCTGTCCCAAACCCCCTCAGGGATGTTCACATCTCTTTTTTTCCTGGAATGAGATCCCAGTTCAGGCTTAGCTTTCAGTACAGGCTTCAGAATATGGTTCACCAGGGCCCTCAGAAATCCTGAACTTGGGAAGCTTTCTAATTTTCACTGAAATCTTCCCAGAAGGAATCGTCCTCGAACGCTGACTGCTCACATTTAACTCACCTGTTTGGCTGCATTTTCATTTTAAATTTCATCTTCAACACAGAATCAACAGAATTATTTCAGGTCTGCTGCGCTTTTTGCTGCTTTTTCTCTTTCTCTTTTCTTTTTATAAATTTAAGAGCAAAAAGTCAGTGCAGAGCCAGCAGGAGCTTTGCAGCAGAGGGAAGGTTGGATCCAATTCCAGTGGAGGAACCCTCTCCATCCCAGTGAAGTAAAACACCTGAACAAGTTCCAAAAAACCATCAATCACTGCCTGGACATTTTCCCACCTTCAGTGAAACAAAATACTTGAGGGGCCTTCAAAACATTTTTAACCCAAGCCATGGCAGAGTTCTGGGAGACCAGCAGGGAAAAGCTGGGAGATCTAAACCCAGGGATGTGGATTCTGTCCTGCAGCACCCTCAGGACCAGAGGAGTCCCCCATGCACACTGTCCATCCCAAGGGCTGATACCCCTGTGCTCCAGGACAGCTGGCCACATTCCCATGGAATGCTGATCCTGCAGACTGGGTGCACATGGACCACGTTCAGCTGTGACAGGACCAACACTTCTGACTTCAGCAGGGGGACAAACCCTGGGTACCACACAGGCCTGTGAAGTCTGGACTAGGAATCCCAGAATAACCGAGGTGGGAAAAGCCCTCCCAGCCCATGGATCCCCCCTGTGTCCCATCCCCTCTTTGTCCCCCAGCCCAGAGCACTGAGTGCCACATCCAGGCCTTCCTGGGACACCTCCAGGGCTGGGCACTCCAAACCTCCCTGGGCAGCCCCTGCCAAGGCCTGACCACCCTCTCCAGGAGGAAATTCCTCCTGGTGTCCAACCTGAGCCTCCCCCTCCCCAGCTCCATTCCCAGCACTGGAGGTGCCTCAGCACAGAGGGATCAGGGCTGAAATCCAGAGCAGGTTTTCAAATTATTGCTCCTGTTAATAAGGAAAACTAACACTTTTTCTGAATAAAGTCGCAGTGTCTGGGGGGAGAAGTTCAAGGCTGCACCCCCAAAAAGGAAAGTCCATTTTGCCTCCCTCTGCCCCATCTCCAGCTGAGAGCACACTCCAGACACGAGCAGCTCCATGGCCAGGACACCTCCTGATGCCACACACACACAAATTCACTGGTTGTGTTAAAAAGCAATACTTGAGTCACTTTATAAACAATTCTAGCCAGTGAAAACCACCTACGAATTGCAAACCTAATGTATTGCAGACTGGGACACTTCTACAAACTCCAACTCTCGAGGGAACATACAGGGATTAAATAATAGTCTTATAGTCATTAAATGCCCGCTCTTTGTCCATGCATTGGGTTTTCTTGCACTAACTGGTATTTTATTACACATCAGTTGTCCCAGACAATTGATTATCTATCACGATCACGGGAGGTGAGGAAGGGTTGTTTGACTACAGCTCTTAAAGTTCCATCAGATTTGTTAAAAAGGGAATAATTACTCCATTGCTTTTTTAGTTTCTCTTCACTCTCCCTCAGTCACAAGAACCCCCATTTTTATCAGGGATCACGGGCACAGGGCAGGATCTCCTGCACTTACTCCACTGACTGAGGTGTCCCAGGCTGGATTCCCCAAGGATCCACCCCACTGAGCTGGTTCTTTGCCAGCCTCGGGATCTGCCAGAAATATCTGTTTATAATCAATACCCTAATTATGAAAAAAAAAAAAAACCAACATCATACTACCAGTAGTGTAAAGTTTATATTTTTAGAAGGCAAACCACAACAAACCCAGCTCTGTTATTTACCAGGCAACACAAACTCAATGAAAGCAACTCCTGGACTGGGAAGACTTCCCTGAACTGGAAGGGCCCTGGAATCCAGGCTGGTACACACTGGGGGGACTGGGGCTGGGTGCTCTGACCCACAGCCAATGCAAGGGCTGTTCCAAAGGCACACAGAGAATTCTGGAGGCTAAAATAAGACACAGTAATGTAGGAACTGACTGCAGGCATCTCCAGAAAAGGGAAATGGTTCTCTGTGAGTGGAGTAAGAGCCCTGTCTCAGCCTTTTCCAGGTGACTGTTGTCAGCACTGCCTGTCCCACCCCCAGCCCAGGAGGGAGAACCTGCCCCAGCAGGGCCAGGACGGGATGCACAGCCTGGAAACCCAGCTCGGGCACATCACTGCAGGGTTTAGCAAACACAGCCCATTCCTCTTAAATCATGTGAGGTCTGTGGAGTGGAGTCAAGTCCTTGAAAGAGTGACTATTCCAGACATACAGACAAAATAAACAGCCCCACAGCCCAAACAGCCTGCACAATTAGACTAAATTGTTGATCATTCCAACGGCCTGAAAAGAATAGACGATGAAGAAACATCTGTGTAAATTAAGAAGGATCCCAGGAGCCAGAGGAGCCTCACTTGAGATTCCAGGATGCTCTATAAACACTCCCAGCAGAGCCCCCCGAGCTGGGACCAGTCACAGTTTCAATAATGTTCCCAATCACAGCAAGGCAGCAAAGGCTCTTCCCAGAACCAGCTTTGGGAGAAGCCAATGTTTCTGCCCCAGCCCAAGGTGCCCAGCTGGAGGGAAGGAGGGCACAGCTCACGTGGGAATGGGGAGAGAGCAGAGCAGAGCAGATATTATTATTATTTCTACTGCATAGCTGAGGTGCTTTGGAATTCATCTTTAAAACAAGCAGCAGGAAAAAAAAAAATCCAGACTCCAGAAATGCGGCTGTGCCGTCACTTCTGTTCTTCCCCAAATAGGAACAACTTGATTTTCTGACGTATCTATTGCAGGAGATGTTTGGGGCACAGAAGGATCCCTGCAGGGGCTGACGGGCACATTTCTGCTCCCACACCTTTCCTGATCCCGGTGAGCTGAGAGGCTGCCCGGGTGAAGGAAGTTGGTGTGGATTGCTCTGATATCCCTGTATTTGGCATTACAATAAAACAATCAGGTTGCACAACAGCCACCTGTTACCTTTGTCCTCCCCTCGACAGCCTCATTCATTTGCTTCATTTTCTGCTAAATTAGATTTCAAGGAGGAAGCCGGTGCCTCTCAGAGCATTTACAGAGCACGAGGCACAGGAGGTCGTGACTCTGGTTTCCAGCCTCTACTCCAGCACGAATAATAATGAATCTGGTGCTGGTGTTGCTGTGAAATGGAGCCTGTAATCACAGCGTGGGATCAGAGAGGGACCGACTACTATTAGCACAGGGAGAAACAAAAGTCAACAAATGAATGCCAAGATGATGTCAATGGAGTCATTCCAGATTTGCAGAACCATCACAGAAAATCAAATCTGAAACTTGGGGGGGTGGGGGGGAATTCAGACCATTCCCTTGCACAGATCATCCTCCTCAGCCACAACTACTCAGAAAGAGGGAGAAGATTCAACATAAATTCAGTTCTTTCAATTGTCATCCAATGTCCTAGTTTGACATAAACCTGGAATAATTCCAAATTGTTGTTGGGAGGAAAGAGGAAAGAAATATTAAAATGACTAGCTGAGACTCCTAAAATTAATGCAATAGGGAGACATTTCTTCTCTCAGGTCTTTACAGGAAGAAGCTTCATCTGAATGAGAAACTCCTTAAACTTAAACTAGAATTCTGGATAGTTTTTCTTCCATCCTGAGGTCAAAACTACCTATTTAACAAGGTCTCTTTGTTCATTATAAATACATATGCAGTTTACAAACTGAGTCAAGAGAGACATTTTGTGCCATTCCTGATAACAGTTCCACAGACTCCAACACCTCTTTAGCACTGATCTATGAGTCAACACTCCAGCAACCGATCCCGAACTGCTGGGCTTCTCCTATGGCAACCACCACACTCCCTGACACGAAAACACTCGGAAAAAAAGAGGGAATGGGATCTGATCCTCGCCAGCACAGCCTCTCCTTAACCCAGTTAGAAGGGAACCATCGTGGTTCCACGATGGGACACAGTTGTCTGCAGATTCCTCTGCAGGTCACCCAGACATGGCACGGAGAGGAGGGAGGACACAAGGCTGGGAAAGGCCACAATCTGGCTGGATTTCTGTTCCCTATAATCTCTTCTCTTCTCCACCAGCGGTGGCTCAGAGTGCTGATGTGTGTGTCTTCTGAAAGTTAACATTTAACAGAGATTTCAGGGTCTACCGAATTCCAAGAAATAAAAATAAACTCTCGCCGGGCTCTGGCTGCCAGCGGGGCCGGGGTTTGCTGAGGGCAGAACTCGGGACCACGGGCACTGCTGGGTGGAGCAGTTCCAGCAGGTTCCCTGGCTGTGCCCCCCTGCACACCCCCCATGTTGGAGCAGGGACCCTCTCCCAGCTCAGCAAGCAGGGCTGCTGAGAGCAGGATTCCAGTGGGAACAGCTCACCCTCCAGGCTCACCCTCCAGCCCACGCTGCAATCCCGATGTTTGGAGCGGCCCTGCCTGCGGTTCAGTGTCTGAACTGTCAAAATAACAGGGGAAATGTGGCTGAGTGCTCCAGGCTTTGTTCTCAACCCAACCACCGTGGGCAGCAGCTCCTCTTTTCCCAGGCCCCTCTCAACTGAAATGCTCTTCCCACTGACACAGGGGAAAACATCAGGACATCCCAGAGGACAGCAGGACATGGAACGGGAACAGCCAGGGTCTAAAGGAGAGGGGTGGACACTTCAACCAACACCAGCACCATCAAAATCCCTTGGGAGTCCATCTCTTCTTAGCACAAAACTCCCTCCCGCTGTCAGCCAGGGGATGATCCCTGTTTTGTTTTGTTTTTTTAAATATATATATGTGTGTATGTGTCTGTCTTGTGCCTTCACCTGCCCCATCCCCAGGTAAACACACCAGCAGAGAACAAACAGATACAGCACTGCTGGAAAATAAAATCACACCAGCACAGAACCAACAGCTACAACACTGTTTGCAAATAAAATCACCTCTATTTAGTAAAAAAGAAAAGACACACTGGGTTGCCTGAAGCAAACACACATTTATCTTAAGTTTGCTGTTAATGTAAAAGATTCTGGTGGGTTTCTTCCTTTTTAAAAAAAAAAACAACCATCTTTTCTCTGTAAAATATATAAAATAGATCATGCTTTTTGAGTATTTCTGAGAATATTCTCTATCTACCTGTAAAAGTAATTATACTGAGCCCTAAGGTGCAAATAATTATGCCCAGGGAGTACAGAATTGGTTCCTTGATTTGTCTGGATTTCTAATGTAAAATGTGGAAGAAAGAAGAGCCCAAAATGTGACTTTTATCAACACAGGAAAGTTTAAACAAACCAGAGCTGGGGATTTCTTTTAAAGGCAACGATACCAAAGTTCTGTGACTCAGCATTTCTGAGAGAGGTACCTTTGGGTCTCAAAAATAGGGAATATTCCTTATAATGAGGAACAACTGAATATTCTACCGTGAGAAACTGCACTGAGGGTTTTTTCACTTCAGCTCTA
This sequence comes from Neopelma chrysocephalum, assembly GCF_003984885.1. NCBI lineage: Eukaryota > Metazoa > Chordata > Aves > Passeriformes > Pipridae > Neopelma > Neopelma chrysocephalum. The sequence goes on along the minus strand of NW_020897842.1, from coordinate 892,583 downwards.
TATGCCTGTATACGTCCTGTGACTATTTCTGAGGCCAATAAAACCAAAACTCAGGGGAAAAAAAACCACAGAAATTCTGTCTGGTTTCTGCACAAAACCATAAATTGCTCCCAGCTTCCCTGGAACCAGCTCTGGGTCTGGTCACACAACAAGTTTCCAGATCTCAAGGATCTCGGGCCAGGCCTGAATTATTATGATGGTACCTGAAGACCCTGGAATTTCCTGCTGGGCTGAGGTCTGGGACCCTGCAGAGACACCACCAGCCTTGTTCAGGGCTGCCTTGGGCTCAGGGAGGGAGCTCAGGGTGGGGGTCTCACCTCTGGGATAGGGCAGCACAAAGCTACAAAATCACCCAGAACAGCCTCAGAATCACCCAAAACCACAGCTACCCAAGTGACACATTTAACACTGACATCTGTCAGGAGGCCAGGGATGGATCTGAGGGCAGATGATCTCTCCTGGATTTGCTCTGGTCCCTCTGCACCCCTCAGCACACCTCAGGCCTCTGCTCCACAGGAACCTGCAAGGACTCCCTGAGTCAGGACCTGGAGAGACGTGTCCTGCGCCAGGCAGAGGGAGAACAGGATGTCCAACCTGCTCCCTGCCAGGAACACAACGGGGCAGGGGCTTCCATCCCCTGCCAGAGGCTCTGCTGGGACACCTGGAACACAGCTCCTGAAATCCTGCTCACAGGGGAGGTGGCAAGAGAGGGGGAGCAGTTTGGAACTGCTCCTAACACAGCACAGTCAGGACTGACTTAAAAACCTAAGGAAGGCAAGGGAGGGTTTGGAACCTCCTGGATGAAACACTGGCTCTGTTATCGCCCAGTTCTGCACCAGGGGCTCTGACAGAAATGAACCTAAAGCACATCTGGGATCCCCCACAGCTGAACCCCAACCTGGGCCCCACACCCCTGAACTGGCTCCGTGGGCAGAACCCATCCCTGCTGGAATCACAGCCAGGTTTCAGCCTGGGAAGTCAAACCCCACCACTGAGGATTCAAAGGTGGGGAGAGAGGGGTGAAATCAAGATTCTTCTACCTTTGGAGCACAAGAGGATCACATTTCTCCTCCACCCCACACTCCCCTCACCACCCTCCCTCCACTTCCTTCTTCTCCTTTTTTAATACTCTTCCAGGTCTGGCAACCCCTGTGTTTTTTTTCCTCCATAGAAACCGCCATAACAGCGACTTTGAGCCAACCTCCAGCTCCACAAACACAGCCTGGCCCGAGGCAGGCTGGGGAGAAGCACGGAGACATGGAAAGAAATGTCCAGGAGAGCCAGGGGCTGCCAGGCACAGCTGATCCCTCAAGGTACTGCTCGGGATAGAGGCACAGTCCCATGGATCCAGGGCTGGGATCCACACCCTGCTCCACAGCAGCCTCCCCAGCAGGTTCCCTGCACACACCAAACCAGCAGGATGGCACCATGAGACAGGGCCTAGCACAGATCATCAGGGACCAATTCAAGCCCAGCAGAAGAAATAATGTGCCCAGAATGGCCCTGAGTTTGTCAGGACAGTTCAGAGCATCCCCACACACATGACGTGGGAATGCACACAAATTAAACACGTCTGTAACTCACTGTCTGCAGCTGGAGAAACAGGCACCAGAGGACACAATAAACTGCCACAAAAAGTGAGAGCAAAACCCAACTCTTCCCCAGTTGGGCCTGTACCCCGAGCTGGCATGCAGGACCAGCTCAGCTGAGTCCAAAACCACCTGCAGCCATCAGACAGTTCTTTACCTAAGCCACAGGGATTTATACTTGCAAGAGCAGGAGACTGCTTCCAATATTAAAATGAAGTTCTGAGGAGAGGCTGTGAGAAAACACCTTGCTGGACACTAATTTGCTCCATTACTGCATTTCACCAAAGAAAAATCTTCATACAACAAACTGATGCAAAGAGAGAACAAGGAAAAAGTAATAAATGGAAGAAATTATTTATCACAGTTTAGGGCTTTCTGCAGTTTTTTTGTTTGCCTTCAAACAAACACAAGGCACCTCAAACCTCTGAATAAAAAGATTTCCCAAAGGTCAGAGCCAGTGAACTCCCAGTACCGCAGTACTACAGTTATTTTTCTTCAGTGTTAGGTAAGAAAAACAGCACAGCTACAGAATATGGAAACGCCAAGTGAAAACAATTCCTGCTATCAGAAGGGGCAGGCTCAGAGCTCCCTTGCTGCTCCTTCCCTCCCAATCTGCAGGAAACACAGCTGAGCCTCCCCTCTGCACTTGGAAAGCAGAGGGACAACACAACAGGCCCCAGAGGCTTGGGAGCAGAGAGATAAAGGAATGCAGCGTTTTGGAGAGGAGAAGAAACAGGGCAGAGACTGCTCACAGCCAAGGGCATCACCCCCAAGGCTGTGAAAAAACACACGGCACATGCTGGGCAAGTTTGGTGCCTCTGGCTTTGTGGGGTCCCTCGGGGCAAAGGGGGATTCACCCCTGGAAAGAAGGAAGTTCCAGCACTCCCTCCCCTCTCCTCTCTGGAAGCAGAGACAGAAGGCTGTGGAGCAGCACCAGGGAAGTTGGCACCACACCAGGGCCCATCTGCTCGGCCGTGCTGCCAGGGAGAACAGTGGGGGGGGACAGGCAGCAACGGCACATTTGGGGGAAACTCCTGGGACCCACAGCTGGATCTGGGGATGCTGCACGTTGGGGGTGTGACCAGCCAGGCCTGTGGACACCTGAACACAGGGTGTGAGTCCCTGAGGGGCACCAGGGCCCTCCTGTGCACCACGAGGATGCTCCTGCAGGTGACTGATCCCCCCTCCCTGCTGGGGGTGACCTGAACTCTGTGCCACGGCCTTTCCAGGACCCAGAGCTGAGTCCCTCAGGCACAGAGAATCCACAGGCTGGGCTCTCCATCCCCCTCACTTCCTGCAGACACTCTGCTCCCTCTGTGCACCCTGTTAACCTCAACAAACAGACACAAGGAGAATCAAACAACTCCTGTGTTCCAGTTAAATCATATTGGAGATTCCCATCAATGCCCTGCCATGTGACTTCCAGAAAGCCAGTTCTGATTGACCCCAGCCCAGGGGAGACAGGGATCAATCCAGCTGAGCTCCACTCCAGCTCCCCTGTACCCTCACCAGGGGATCATCTCAGTCTCACAGGGGCATCTCCTGCACCCCCATCCTCCCTGTCCCCTTTTCCTGCCCTCGCCCCCCCTGGGGCCCTCACACAGTCACGCGTTTGGTTCCACTCCAGGACACGCTGCACTGCAATAAACAACTTTTCTTAGAATTTCATTCCCAACCCCCCCCCTTCCCCATCCTGTGTATTTTGTCTGAGGCTGTGGTTCAAAACACCGAGACAGAATTATTGCAACCCATCTTTTTTACACACTGTGCAGACTGTCTCCTCAGCATGATGCATTTTTAATAGGTTTTCTAAATGCAGACAACCAGGCTGCTAATAACAAGCTGCTTTCCCCCCCCCTTTCTTTCCTCCCCCTTTTATATACTTTTTTTTCAGAAGGTAAAGCTGCTGCAGAGCTTTGATGTCTCACTGCACCTTACTCAAAGAAACACAGTTTATAAGGCAAACAATTGCAAAATCCACGGTGCTCGAGAGTTAAAACTGTCACAGTCACCAGTGGAAGGACTCTGGTGCTTCCCTACGCTCCTGTTAGGGCCACCACAAGTTTTACTCTCACAAGCCACAAAAAGGAGACTGTTTGAACATGAGCTGAACAAAAGATCTCAGGATGCTGGGCACCGAACCAAGGAGAGAGATAAACTCCAAATTTAGCCTGCCACAGGCAGAGCCCATCTCCTGCAACACTTCAGACAGCTCGGGGAGAACTCCTCCTCCTCCTTGGACCGAGATGAAGAGAAGCAACCCTGCTGTCTGGCTGCAGCACCTTTCATCTCCTGTCCCATCTGCATCCCTCCCGCTCCTCTGCTCTGCAACTGCCCCCTCTGCTTCCCTGGCACCCATCAGCTGTGGGGCTCTCCCTGGCACCCATCAGTTTGGGGCTCTCCCTGCACGGATCAATCCACAGCTGCTGGGGAAGGGCTGATCCCGCAGTGCAGGGTGTTGCTTCAGCTCCTGCCCCAGGTATGACAGCAGAGTTACACCGAGGAGAAGGGTGGGAGGCCCAGAGCAGGAGGTTCTGGCACTGCTCGTGGGTGGGTGGGTGGATAAAGGAGGATAAAAGATGGAGAGGCAGGGAGACACTCCTCGCTGTGAAAGAAAAAGGCATCACTCTGCTCGAGCTTTCCTAAACCCGCTGCACTTTCAACCTTTAAAAGTAAAGCTACAATTTAGCTCTACTTTTGCTGAAAAAATACGCATATAAATAAAAACCAGGAGCGCTGATGTCACTAACTTCTTTTCCCCCTGCTTTTCCAAAAACGGAACTTTAAAAATGGGCCAAAATTCAGGAGAAAAGGCTCCACTGTCTCCAGAGCTAAAATGTACCAGTTTGACTTGGCAGCCGAACAACTTTCCACTGATTTGATGCTCTCCCCCTCCTCGAATTCTCCCATCCAAATGCAGCTGGAAATGTCGTTAGAGAAAAGAAGAGGCATTTCCTGTGCGGTTCCCCCTTCCCCCACCACATTCTTGGCACAAAAGGCAAGGGAAAAGCTAGAGAGACAGAGTGTGCATAAGAGGGAGAAGAGAGAGGCAGTGTGCAGGGATTTCTGGCTGCTCCCCAGAAAACCTACAACAGGAATTGCACGGCTCAAAAGAGACAATTTCCCCCCCTTCTCCAAGGCTCTGGAGCCCTTGGTTCAGTATGGAATGGTGGTCAGAGACACGAGCAGGGCACTACAGCCCGGAAAGGACACATTCCACACACTGCAGAGTCCCCAGAGGAGAGATCAAGGATACTTCCCACAGCCAGCCACACACAGCTCAGTTATTTACACCTCCAATCCAGCTGCACTGAAAGCCTTCAGTGCTCCAGAGGTGCAAGGAATAACGGGGGAGAGGGATGGACAACAGGCAGATGGGATGGGGACAGCACAGAAAAGGCTCGTTTTAATGCCTTGGTCTTTGGCCACATCTGATTGACTTTTCTTTCAATATCACTGGTTTGACATTTGAAAGTCTGACCAAGGAGCACATGAAAAAAGCAACAAGCGAGGCTTTGCACGGGACAAGTTTCCAGCGCCCTGTTTCTTTTCAGAACGTGTGTATTCAGCACTTTGTGAAAATTAAATCCCTCCAAGGTATCCAAATCCGAGCCCTGGAAGGGGCTGGCAGTTCCCAAACCACCCTGCAGCAGCCTGGCCGTGGTGTGCCCTTGGCTGCTGCCCAGCCATTCTGCACTGTGGTGCCCTGCAGAAAGCAGCATTGTCCCGGCCCCAGAGCCCCCAGTGCCACTCCCCAGCTGCTGTGACATCCAGGGCTCTTTGTGCCAAGGGTCCCCCAGCCCAGCCTGAGCTGGGCACTGCAGTCTGACTTCCCCTGGTTTCACTTAGTCACTGCTCCAGAGCGGATCAAAGCCTCCTCAAAGGTTGAGTCAATTTAAACATTCAGTTTGCTTCTTGAGCTGTGAATTAAATGCATTCTTTGGTGGCTGGGTAGGGATGAGTGACTCAGTCTGTATAAACATTAACTGACTCTAAAGCTAATGGAAAAAAGAAATATGAAAAGGAGAAAACCAGACTCGTCCCTAACTTCTTGTTTCAGCTGGCAGCAAACCTGGGCTCTGTTGGTGCACGGGAGCTCTGGGGGCTCTGCACCATCCACCCCGGTCCTTCCAGGGAACAACCTTTAGGATTCTGAAGGTCTCAGTCCCAAATTCACATCCGTGCAGGGGAAGGGAACACAGAAAGGGTGTGGCCTAATGACTTCCTTCTTTGTTCTGCAATCAAACACAGCACCAGGCAATCTCTACCCTCGCTTCCTCCTTGGCAGGAGGAGGAATTCTCAGTTCCCTGACAAGACCTTGCTCTCTCTGTAACAACCTCCAGTGGGTCCATTCCTTCAGCAGGAACACTGCAGAAGTTTTCACAGACCTCAAACGAGCCTAGCACTGTGAAAACACACACACACAAGCAATTCCTGTTGCAAAGAGTTTAAATCCAAAGAAAAGGAAAAGAAAGGCCCCTTTTTACAGATCTGGATTAACACGATTTAGATCATACTTACAGAGGATTTATGTGGCAAAGGAATTAAATTTACATATCCTCAGTCCCAGCTTCCACTCGAGCAACTGCGAGACTCCTCACTACAACATCCCATGGAGCACGTGGGAATCTGGATCCCGGGAAGACACAAACACCAGCACCCTGTCCAGGCCACCACAACACCCAGCACTGCCCGGCTGCCTCAGTGCAGAATCAGAGATGTTGTACCTGGAGCTGGACTGTCCCTAAATATAAAAACAAGGCAGAGACACAGACCCTGCAGGACTCTCTGAGCGGGCTCAGACACCTCTGTGAACACCCCCTGCTCCTCCAAGGCTCTGGCCTTTCCTTCTCTGCCCTGCTCAGAGCCGTGGATAACACACACTTGGCACTGGGAATGTTTAATGCTGTTTGACTGGGACGTGATTTACAGGGGCAGCTCCCCCACTCTGTTCTGCTCCTGCATTTCAGCATCATCCCTGTGCTCCATTCCCGGGGGAGAGCTGGGCCTTGGGATCTGAGCTGCTGGAGAACAGCTGCCAATGTCCCCATCTGTGTGCTCGGGAGCTGGTGACGGGCTGTGCAGCGCCTTCCAAACTGCACTGAAACCTCTTTACAGCAGCATAAAGGAGCCTCAGAGTAAACAAAAAGGCCCTGTAGGGATAGATTTTATCCAAATGGTTTCTGTAATGGAGCAGGTTCTGCTCCAGCCCCAGCACAGGTGTAACAGGGTGTGTGTGTGTGTGTTTGCAGCCTTCCAGGACACGGCTGCACCCACAAACTGTGAGACAGACCCCAGGAACTGCACATATTCCCTCCTATAGGCAGCACAAACCATGGGAAAGCTCAGGCCTGGTTCCTGCCTTTCCTGACATCTCTCCTGGGTGTTAAACAAAATTTAACAGAGCACAAGGTAAAAGACAACTTCATATATTCCTCCACATATTAAAGTAACCATTACAGCCTCATACACAGGAAAGGAATGTTCAAGACCCAAAGCAAAAGCAATTAATTCTCACTCAGCTGAGGTGGTTCCCTTATCTCCTCCTTGCACAGACTCTCCCCAGTGCTGCACACAGGGCAATAACACCAGTGCTCAGCTGCAGTTTGCTGCTTTTCTAGACAAGGAAGTGAAAGTGCAGCAACATAGAAAGAGCCTTAACTCAATGCTGCAGGTCAGCCAGAGCCCCTCCCAGGGCCCGGGTGCCTCCCTGGCCCCAGAGCTCCCCAGCAAACCCTCTGCAGTCCCCACACCACAGCCAGGGCCCTCCCCTGGACATCCCTCTGCTCCCTTCTCCTGCACATCCAGAGGGACAAGGTGTCCACCCACCACCCACCACCCAGGTGCTGGAATGACACCCAGAGCTCTGCTGCACAGCAGAACCAGGCAATGGAAAAAGGCTTCCCTGAGCTATTTGAGAAGCCTCTCCCAACACGTGTCAGTGGAATTCTGGGCTCTGGGAGCTCAGAATAGTTCAGAGCTGTGCCTTTTCAGTGGCAGAAATGGATGCAGAGCACTTCAGAGATGGCTGTAGGACAATAAGCAGTTGCAGGCCTCACTCAGAAGGGAAAGCTTGCTCACAGCACTGATAAGAATCTTGGCCTCACCAAGAATTTACCTGAGCCTCGCCAGCTCTGCCCGTGACTCAGGGCCCATACAAAGTCCTTATTTCAAGTGCTCTGAGCCCCTCACCCCAGCTGGCTGTCCAGGGTTCACCTGTGAAAGGGAGACAGAGAGACAAAGTGCTCCAAACAAGTGCTCAGCTCCCAGACCCGCCCAGGTTCATGTGTCACCACCACCTTTTCCTTCCGAAGCTGCTCGTCTTCACCACGGCTACCAGTGTGGTTAGCTGGAGTTCAGAACCCGTGGTTAAATATTTGTGGTCACACTCAGTCAGTGAAAAAAGGTGGTTGAACTCGGTGGGGGTGAACCCAGCCAAGGAGGAATGAGATCCTCCTCGAGTATCAGCTTCCCAGACCTCCCCTCCAGGAGCAGCCACGCTCACTTTGTTCTGGGAAAAACGAGGCAAAACACCCTCCTTTTTACTGGCAAATCTCAGTGGTGATAACCAGATGTGTTGGGATTTACCAAGCAGCGACATCCACATGCAAATAAACACTTCAGTTTTGTCGGGATGTTTATCCCTGGCGGGTGGAAATCACTGCCAGCTACAGTTGGATACTCCCAGCTGTTATCACCACTATTTTGTGCTACAGAGCTGGAAGGATGGAACCTTCAGAGCCACACAGGGGCAACGGATCCTGCAGAGGTGCCACATGTTCCACACCCAGTTACCGAGGTTATTTGGCCCAGGAGGACAAGGAGCTGTGACAGCCCCTGTCCCCTGGGGACTGAGGCTCACACACCCAGCCCAGCTCCTCCCTGAGCTGCTCTTTCCAAGTCCCTTTTGTTTCCCCACAACACTTTGCACACTCCCTGTCTGTCTCTGCTTCCTCCTGCCTACCCTGCGGTCGGAGTGGGGAGCCAAGGGACTAAGGCCAATTAAATGTGGGAGCAGGTGGCAGCCAGGTGGAATTCTGGGAAGGAGAGCTGAAATTTCCTCTATTCTCGAGGATCTGCTCTCTCTGCACTGAGATCATACTTACAAAACAGGTGCTGCTGCACCATATGTCTCAGAGAGTCACACCAAGCAAATTCTATCTTGCAACAGAAGAATCCTTTTCTTCCTTAATTTTTTTTTTTGATCCCTCAGGTATCAAAACCCTGTGGGGAGACTCCGGGGTGCTCACACAGAAGGTGCCAGGAGCATAACGTGTCCTGGTGAATCCTGCAGTCGATTCAGGTGCAATGACATTTAGTCTGTGACTCCCTTTCTGTATAAGAGCTAAAAACATCTCAGACACTGTTGAAGCAACATCTCAGCACAGCGTGGAGACACAGGCAGAGGTCTGCTGGTTCTGACCACTTCTTGTTCATCCCCTTTAGCAAACGAGGAGAAAAGCGATCCAAAAAACCTCTCAGACATAACGATGTTACCCTTTATTAGGAAGCCATTAAAGAATTATTGGGGTTGTCAGAAAGGCCTGACAGGAACACTTAAGTCATCAGCCTGCTGTCCTCTCTTTCACCCCTATTCTTGGCCCTTCCTTTGGAGATGAGTATCTTGCACAAACAAAATTACCTTTGATTGCAACAGTTGAACTTCTGAGCGCAGTGAAAAGCAGCTCTGCTGGGAGCAGGGAGCGGGGCTGCCCCAGACACAAACACGGGGAGAGCAAACGAGAAAAACAAGTTTTAATTGAAGCCACTTCTAGATTATCAATTTTCCCTTTTGTGTGGCGAGGTCTGAACACACGCCTGAAGAGGGTGATACCAGTGACACGTTACACGAGGCGACCCGGGCACGGAGAACAAGGTGGCAACGTGTGAACAGCAGGATCCTGCAAAGTGCTGAACACCCTCAAACCCGAGAGGCTGCACGAGGCAGCTCCTGCAAGAATGTCTCCCGTGACACCTATGCTGACACGGGGCATACTGTCCCTCCCAAAAAAGCTCATCATTTGAGGTAACACCAATGGCAGAAGGTGGAGGGGCCAAGGGTGGCCCCGTGTCCCTGCCCCGGGGGTTCCTCAGTCTCCATCCCAGTGTCCCACCAGAACCTGTGATTCTTAAACAGAATTGAACTGCCCAACTTTTTACATCAAATGTTCTGAGCTTAATTGATGTAATCTGAGAGAAGAATTTGGGGTTATTTTTAGCCAGTGGTTGCTGCTGCTTTTATGTATATACACTAAGGAGACAGCCATTACCAGGATCATTTTACATTATGTTCATGCATAACTGGATGGAGGAACATTTTTATACATTCATATACACACACACACACACTCACTCTCCCTGTATTTTAAGTACATATTTTTTACATACATGTCAAAGAATAATTCTGTGTGCAAGGAACCTAAGCATGCAGTGTATATCACCCTGCCACCATGTAAAACAATTCCCTTTAAACCAATCAGCTACATCAATCTGGAGAGACTTAAAATTTGTCATACCATCAGAGAGAGAGAAATTAATCTATAGCACTGTAAAAAGGAGGAAGCACAATGAAACGAAATTTGCAATTCATGGGCTCAGTGGGGTTTTTTTTAGGGGGGGGAGGCTGACAAGGGAGGCTGATGGATTTGGTTTTTAAACCAGAGGGACCAGCACCCCCTCCCCGGGTCCCCCCCGCCCCCCGGCCCTTTTTCCAAGTGCACAGCGCCTGTAAAAATTCCTGCGCGCTATTTGCAGGCAAGGTCACTGTGAAAGGGCATGGCTGGGAGCCAGGGTGTTTTTCAGCTGAGCTGCAGGGAGGGGAGGGCAGGCTCAGGAACTCAATTATAAGTTTCTCCAGTCTAGCCGGGGCTGGAGCCCAGACTGCGGCTGTTCCGCCCTGCGCCCGCCGCCCCGGCTGCCGCCGCTGACACATCCCGCAGGCATCCCGGGAGCTCTGCTCCAACCCTGCTCCAACCCTGCATCCCGGGAGCTCTGCTCCAGCTCTGCCCTGGGCCCTGCATCCCTGCAGGAGCCGGGGAAGCTCTGCTCCATCCCTGGACTCTGCATCCCTGGAAGAGCCAGGGGAGCCCTGCTCCATCCCTGAGGAACCAGGGGAGCTCTGCTCCATCCCTGGCCTCTGCATCCCACTCCATGCAGTTCCCTGCACACAGGTCCCATAAAGGCACCTGCCTGTGCCTCCCCAGCCCAGTTCACCCTCCTGTCCCTCCCCAGCCCGGTGCAGCCGCCGCAGACACGGCCCAGCCACTCCTTTGTCACCGCAGGTCACCCCCAGCCAAGCGCTCGGTAATTCCCTGCAGCCCGATTTGTCCCGAGGCGGAGGAGGGACGGGCTCGGGAACGCACACGGGATATTTGAAATACTGTCGAATGTCACCCAAGGGGAACCTTTGCCCTAAAATTGTCACACAATTTCCCTGGCTGGGACGATGTCCAAGGCAAATCCATTCAGCAGCACCGCATGACTTCCTGCCGTGCCTCCGGGCCAGGCGGCCCCGGCAGCGGGTTACGGGAGCGGCTGGGGAGGGACACGGGCTGAGCTGCTGCTCTCGGGGTCCCAGCGAGTGCTCGTGTCCCCTGCTCCACCCTCAGCGTCACCTTGAGCCTCTCTCAGGGTTCTGACCCAAATTTTCGGCCCCTGAGCGAGCAGCAAAGGCTGTCAGAGAGCGAGGGTCTGGCACCAAGAGCTGCCCCCCGAGCCTGGAACACGGTGTGACAGAGAGCCCATAACACAGGGCAGGCTGCCCCTGGAGACACCGGGCACACACTTCACGGGGGAAGGTCACTCACACTCATAAATCCTCTTCCCCCATGTTGGTTTTCTAGTTACATGCCCTAATTGGAATGAATTTGGCACATCACCTGGGAAATCAAACTGCATCTCTAATCATCTATGGAGCATTTCATGGAGACCTTTTGACTACATACCCACATCCACACACTGGCATCCTCCGGATTATTCACTTTGCCTCTTGAACTAAGGGGAGTTTAAAACTCCAGAGCGGGGTTAATGACCCAGCAGGACCGTTCCTGCCTGAGAACTGGGCAGCAATTCCATGATTCCATTATCACCCCGTGTTATTATTCCATATTCCAGTCCACAACTGCACAAGGAACCCTCTGCTAACAGGCACCCAGGACAGCCCAGCAGCCTGGATCTGCTCCCCAGGGAAGGGGTGTTCCTGTGGACAGACCCCATGGCAGGGGGCTGCTGCTGCTCCCCTGCACTCCAGCGGGGCTGGAACCAGAATCCATTGGCTGAAGTTTTTAAGGTCACGTCACCTCAGATTTTTCGATAAAGGCTGAGCAGTGCTTGCCTGGGAGTAAATGCAGCCAGCCCTCAGAGGCGTTGTTGCATGTCAACTGGAGGAAGTGATTAAAAATTAATGCAGGCGAGGAGATAGAGAAACCTGAAAGGGTGTGCCCGTAAAATACACTTTCAATCTGTCTCGTCAGCAGAAGAGGAAAGAAATCAGATTCTTATAATACCAGACTCTAGGGAAGTGGTTGGGGCATGAACTCCGTGTTCTCTTGCAGGCTCCCCCCCAGCAGTGAGGAACAAGGAACCCCCACGTTACCACAGAGCTGCTTCCTCCTGCCTGCCCGGGTGGGGCCGGTGCTGGAAGCAGGGGGAGGATGTGTGGGGTGTGGAGGCACTGCTGGGATGTGCCATCCCACCCCTCCCCAGCTGCCCTCGTGCCACTCGCTCCTGCCCGCTTTGGGTTTGTTGTTTGGCTTTTCTTTTTATTATTATTATTATTATTTGATCCTGACTAAACAACCTTGAAATACAGAACCCACCTCTCGAGGCTGCTCTAGGTCTGGGCACACAGGGCAGACACAGGCAGAGCAGGAAAAGGAAAGACAAACTTAACAGCTTTTCAGGAAGTGGAATTCAGGGCTAATTTTGGTGTTTTACACCACCTTTGTGCACAAACCTATGTTTGAGACACTTAGTTTGGCTGACAATAAAGATCTGAGGAACCAGCAAAAGAGCAGAACCTTCCACTGCCCACTAAAGGAATGTTTCTGCTCAAACTGGAGATGTACCAGCTCAGCCCAGAGCAGCAGAACTGTCTGGAACCTGAATTGCTCTTTGGGTTGGGTAATTTAATTAGCAGATATAGTTTCTTCTTTGGGGTCTGGCAAGCAGCGGGATTCAATCTTATTCTCCTAAACAGACTGAACAGTTTATTTAGGAAAAAAGCTAATTTTTGGGTTGGAAAAAGATGAGGTAGGAGAAGGTATCCAGTTCATGGGATTAGCAGCAAAATATTCACATCTCAGCTTCACGAGACTTCTCAGAAACCTGGGCTGCTGTTCTCTCCCAGTCCCCTCACTCTCCCTACCCACACCAAAAATCCCAGTCATGTCATTAACAAGTTCAGACTCCTCTGCTCCTCACTGAAGGGTCTGAACCCGTGACCTCTGCCATCTGCAAGCCCTCTTGACTCCTCCGTGCACCATCACCCACCCCTGGGACTGCCAGGTTTTCCTGCTCCCTCTCCACTGCTGGCAGCACAGGGAAAGATGGGGATGAAGCATAAAAAGGGATAATAATAAATGCAGGGGCTTTCTGTGATGGCAGAGCCTGCAGGCTGTGACAGGAATCCCTGGCTGTGGATACCAGCACTGGCTGGACAGGACCTTCATCCCAGAGCTCCATCCCAGCTCTGCAGTTATTGAAGTAAATAACTAAATGGATTCAGCAGGGAAAAACCTCAGAAAACCCCTCAGGGGAAAAAAAAAATGGGGAGGTGTCTCCCAAACCTGCCACTGAGCCCTGTGAGAGAACTCCCAGTGCAAAAAACACCCCAAACAGCAGCAAACATCACTTGGAGGGGGGAAAAAACACCCACAGAGAAATGGTCCCCTCATCATTTCTTCTGAGCGTGGAGCACACACGACTTTTCTTAATTATTCCTGATGTTCATTGTAGGTTGCATCATTTTGGAACACCGACGGCATCATTTTTAAAACTCTGGTTGCCATGGCAGCACAGAATGTGGCTCTTAAATGTACTCTGCTTGCACATTCCTCTGATGAGAGGCTGCTTTTCTTTTTTTTTTCTTTTTTTTTTTTTTGGAAGGAAAAAAAAAAAAAGCATCTCCACTGAGAAACATGATATAATGACAAAAAATTACCAAAAAAACCCTGCAAAAACCTAGAGAGCAAGAAAATGGTGGCTTAAAAAAAATGGGGGGTGTAAACTGGGGTGAAAATAGAGCCCCTTTGAAGAGCAGAGTGTGAGCAGTGCTGGGAGTGCAGGCAAACCTCGGGGACCATTTCCAGCTCAGGGACAGCATTTCCAGCCTTTGTTTCCCTCTGGAAGGTCCTACAGGGGCAGTGACTCAGAGCCAGCACTTTGAACCCTGGGCAGTGCCCACAGCAGTGGGGTCAGGGGACAAGGGCTGGGCTCCTGAGCAGCCCAGGACTCTCCTCTCAAGGATTCCCTCAATCCCTGCCACCACCCCCCAGCCTGGCACTGGAACCGAGCTGGGACATCCAGGGATGATCCCTTAATGATGAATTTCCCATCCAACCACAACAAGCTCTGCCATCCCTGCCCTATATTCTTTCAAGGTACTGTATAATTTAGAGTCCTAGGGGTGTTTTTTCCTCTATTTCAAAGTCCAATCCTGTCCTCAGGAATCTTCCAAGCAAGAGCCTCAGCTCAGATCAGCAGGGCCCTGTTTGAAAAGCAATGGCAGAGTATTTTTTGCACTCACAGGACTGTGCTCTTCAACACCAGGAGTAGGGTTTGAAATTTGGGTTAAATAAGATGTAGCCTTGCCAGTGATCCCCCCACCTCAATCATCAGAACCATGGGCTGCCCCTCTCCCATGGGCACTGCTGCACTCCTGCCTTCCCCCAGCCTGGGAAGGAAAAAGCAAGACTTGCTTTTTGAAGTGCTCCTTCCCTTCTGGCTCCCACCAGCAGCAAGAGCGAAAATTTAAATTAAAATCATTTTCTCCAAATGTTCAGTGCAGTCTGGTTTTGGCACAAGCTCTCAAGCCATTTTATCCTCCCCTAACAAGCAGCCTATCACAGGAGATAACCCTCTGAGTGCTCCAGCTGAGCCTGGGAGCAGCCTTATCTCCCTTTCTGCAGACAGGTTAACACAGACAAGGATGTCGAGGCCATCACTCAGCAGCAACCCAGAATGGAAACCAACTGGCCAGGCCAGGCCCACACCCCCATGTGTTCTGACTGTCAGAAAAGAAATCACATCCCAGGTCAGAAAATCACCTGGAATGATGGACAAAGGGAAGATATTGAGTAAGTGAGAATTAGAATGACACAGCAACCTCCTGCTTTCAGGAAGGTGATGGGATGTTGCTCCAGGTAGAATGAACAAATCCCAGTTTGCTGTGCCTGTGGGACTGGTTTAAGGTTTTGGTGACACTGTGGTTTTGGTGCCTTCATTTTTGGGGGAGCAGGAGTGAAGCTCAATGAACATCAGGTGCTAAAATCAAGATGAAGAGCCCTAATTGTCCCCAGCTGCCCAGTCATGGATGTCTAACAACCAGGGGCTGAGTCCAGCCAAACTCACCAGAAACTTTGGGAAAAGAATGCAAATTCCTGGATTTAAAGTTTATGTATTTTTTTTTCCCCTTGCAGATTTTCAGACAGCTGTGGGCCCACATTTCAAACACCCTCAGGTTCACTCTATGACCATGGTAATCAAGATTAACTGTGACCCAGAAATAATCTCATCCTATTTCTGTGTTAAACTCATGAACCATTTTTCCTGTGTTCTAGAATCAACTCAGGTTATCCTCACATAAAATACTTCAGGCTAAACACACGAACAGGACTGACGGCCACAGAACCAAAGGGTTGTGTCTGAGAAAATAAGACTCACACAAACCTACTCCTTCTCAAGCTCTTCTACTCTTACTTCTTCAGAACCTTCAGAAGTCAGGAGGGAACCACAACAATCCCAAAAAGGAGAGCACACTGAGATGCAGACTAAGTACCAGGCCTCTCCTGATAAAATATTGGACTCGGAGTCACGTCCAAGTCAGATTTTTACCACTTTGAAACATTTCTGAATGAAGGCACAGCTGCAATGGATGCCTCTGGATGTCTCTCTTCCCCTCTTCCCTGCCTGTACAGAAACAGGTAACTCCAAATTGGCTGCACAACAGTCCCTGGGAGAGCTCCCAGTGACACAGGAACAGAAATGGGCAGGGGGATCGTGGGGGTGTCAGAGGGGAAAAAAACCCACCCACCCTCAAAAACCAATTCCCCTGCAAGAGGCTTTGGTTTCCATGAGCCTGAACAGTGTGTGCCCTCTCTCTAGAGCAAGAGCCTCCTTTCTTTGCCCAGGGGAAGGAGGTGCTGCTGTCCTGGCTCGGGCACACACACAGCTGATGCTGCTTTTATTGGGGGAGATTAACCATAAACTGGATTGTGCCCGAGTTCAGAGTTCAGCCTTATCTACGGAATCCTTCCCCTCTTTACACATTCCAAGGGTTCTTACAACTCCTAGTCACTCCAGCCTGCAACATTAACCCCTGAACAAACCCTCACAGAACAGCCTGAAGGAAAAGCAGGTTTGGGAGGTTTTTTTGACAAGGTATTTTTAACCGCTCCAGTTTGCAGAAACAAAACAACTTTCACTTCCTTCAAAACAATCCATATGTCCATTCTGGTGTCTGTGCCACCGAATGCAAATCATTCTGCTCTCAAGTTGTGTACAAATAGAGACCAGGCTCTTGTCGCTGGGTACACCAAAAAAAAAAAAAAGGCAAATAATCTTGTACCTGGTTCCCCAGCCAAGGGACACCTCCCCGTGACCCGACCTTGTCCACATTTCCTCTGGAAGTGCAGCTGGGCATGGGATCTGTTCCACATTCAGAGGGTGACAGGCAGCTCTGGTGGGATGTGAATGCTGCAGGATCATTATTTCCTGGGACACAATGGCACTGCTGCTTTTTGCAGCCCAGAAACCGCTCTGGCCTGAGAACCAAGCCAGTGGGATCTGGCGAGGGTTTGGGGTTGCTTTTAGGACACATCTCCCACTGCTCACTGGGGGGGTTTGGTTTTCTTCACCCACCCACCTACTGCACCCAATTAGTTTGCTCTGGGCTCACGTACTAAACTTCCCACCAGTGGGAACATCTATTCTGTTTTTACTACCTCCAATTTCTACCACAATACAAATAAACTGCGACTAAAAATACACACAGGGATTGAATAACACTTTGTGGAACACTCCATGACATACCTACAAACCTACACAGGGCTCGCTGCTTCCCAGAAACTGAACCCTTTTGAGGTGGCTTTGGTTTGGACAACCAAAAACAAATATTCACTTCCTCACTTTCAGTATTTCGTGACAAAAAGGGAAAAGTTCAATAGAGGCCAAGGTGCTGAACTTTGATAGTGAACAACCCACTGCACTGGAACACTCCCAAGGAGCAGCTGGGGAGCCCCAGGACAGGCCCAGCTCAGCTCTGGGCCTACAGATGAAGGGAAGGCTTAGGGGGGGAAGTCACAGCCTTCATTTTTTAATGAGCAAATGCTTCTTTTTGGGTCTTGTATTGCTTAATTTTAAAGGAAAAGCCACTATCCCAAAGCAACAGCCTGTTTGTAAAGCACTACCCGAAATTTAAAGCCCTATTTCAATATTTTGGCTCTGTTCTGTCATGGATCCAGTCAGGCTCCATCAGCAAAATCCCAGGTCTCTTTCTAGAAACTTCTCAGGGACTTTCTCAGAAGGCAAATGTGATGGATTAGAAAAGATACCAGTGAATTATGAAAGTTAATATGCAGCTGGGGAACGTGCACTCCTCTAACAGTCCACCTGGGCAAAGCAATCAGTGCTCTTGGATATTTCTCTGAAGATCCATCCCAGTTCTGCACTGCACAACAGCAGCTCTGCTGTGCTTTCGCAGGAAAATGCCCTCTTACTGTCTGTTATCAGCAAAGCCCCCCAGGAATACA
The DNA here is from genome assembly GCF_003984885.1 of Neopelma chrysocephalum. NCBI lineage: Eukaryota > Metazoa > Chordata > Aves > Passeriformes > Pipridae > Neopelma > Neopelma chrysocephalum. The sequence goes on along the minus strand of NW_020897842.1, from coordinate 875,025 downwards.
CTTGGAAAACATTTTCCTATACTGTTTACAAGGAAATTAAACTGTAATCTGATGACAATGCATAGGAATGGTAAGACAGATGTCCTCTGCCAAGAGGGAATAATCCACAGCTCTGCCGTTCAAGTGCTTTCATGATGATTTGTCCACTTTCTGTTTGTTTGCTTATTTTAAATAAAGTTCTATTATGAAACGAAGTCCCCAAAGCACAAGAAATCCCAGGTAAGGATTTCCAGATCCCAGAAACAGCAGCAGAGAGGTGCCAGTATCTAGAACTAGAATTCTAGAACGGAACAGCAAGGACAAAACACATCTTCCAGTCGGAAAGCAAGACATTTATCTGGGAAAAACCTTCCCAAGCTGCCCTCACAATTTAAATACAAGACACAAAATATGTGTTACTCACCCAACTCCACCATCCAGCACAGACAGAGAAGGGAAAGGGGGCAGGGAGAGTGTGACTCCTCCTCCTTCTCCCCAAACCTGTTCATTCCTCCTCACAACTCAGGTGTATTTTCTTTGTGCCTCTTGTCACAGCAAGTCACATTTCCCAGAATTATGTCTCACATTCTCAAGGGGAAGAAAAAAAAAATCCTGAGGGCCCTTGAAATGGTTTATGAATGTCTTGAGCACCAGTAAACTGGAGCCTACAAAGGCTTTCACTGAAAAAAGGGCTCCTGTTGTTAGGAAAGAGGCCCAAACGAGGCCCAGCTGTTTGTCCCTCATTTCCAGCCCTGCTCGTTTCTGCTGTTCCACACAGCTGAGGAGTTCTGCAATTGCTCTGAGCTTTATGTCTTGTTTTAAAATTAAGGTGAACGCTCAGCTTCTCTTAACGAATAAAAACGCTTCAGACACCGACAGCCAACGGTATTTCCAGAACTTTCAACTGAGCTTGTGAGAAAGAGAAGGAATGAGCTGCTCCTCCTAAAAAAACACAGGGAGTCATAAAGAGAGAGATAAAACACCCCTGACCTGCCTGATGCCCCGGCCAGGGCTGATGATGGTGGTGAAATGGGACTCCTGAGAACCGACTGGAGGGCAATAAACGCTCACACACACAAGAGCTCTGACCTCTGGAGCCCTGCATCGACACCCTGGAGGTGCTGGGCACAACTGGGAGTTCCCCACTCGGGGCCTCCCGAGAGACCCCTGGGTTTGAGGCAGCGGGGAAAGGCACAGCTGGGCTGCAGATACTGCTGTCCTGATAAACTGTGTGCCATCTAAACACCAGCTTGGATGCCAGGACAACCCAAGAGCAGCACACCCCAAACTGAACAGCCTGCAAGCAAATGGATTAACCAGAGGGAGAAATTCAGGCTCGAGTCAGTTATGCCCTGAATTATCCAGGCTGGATGCTCGGGGATGGTTTCAGCTGTGCTGTGGGAACATCACCTGCACTCCTCTCTGCCCTGCACCAGCATCCCCCCAGGAGCAGCTCTGCCAGCAGTGTGTGAGCCAGCAGATGGTCCCTGATGGTCCCTGCAGCAATCAGGGAGGGCTGGTTTCTTCCTGACCGCTTTCACACTCGCTCCCAAGTGACAGGCACTAAATCCTGACATAAATCACTCCCGCCTGCTCCATCTACCCACCCGAAACGCGGGACGGGGATGTGTCAGCCTATTTCCTCCAGATCCACCCTCCCAGCCTCCTGGCTGAGCAGGAATCATGTGTCCTGTGCTTTCTAACAGGCTTTAATAAACGTTCAGACCAGCCTCTGTGCTCAGCAGTTGATTGATAGCAATTAGTTGGCACTGACAAGGATATTGCTTGATGTGACAGACCAACAAAACACACCAATTTGTGCCAAGAAAATGTGTTCAAAAAAGGTGGTACATCTATAGCTCTAACAGGGCTCCTGCACTAAAAAATTAAATATAATGAGCATGTTCAGTATAAATAAAGTACCACCTCACTGCAGGGCTGTATATGGATTTAATAAGCTGCACAAGTCCTGCTAGAGGACAGGGGTGGTGGTTTTTTTAATTATCACTCTAATAAGGGCAAAATTCAGTTCTGTGCCAAGAAGACAACTTCATTACCTCAGTTTCATCTCTGCACCTAACACTGCTTTCAGCTGGGCCAAGTCATTCAACGTAAGTGATTTTAAATGCCAATGGTGGCAGGAAAAGACACAGTTCCATTGTCATGCGTGTCAGGAGCCTGGCACACACTCCACTGGAGATTTAAACCTCCTCTGTAAAGGGGAGCAGTTAAACTGCTGGTGAGGAAAGGAACACCAACATCATCCCTACACGGAAAAGCTGCACCAGCGTCAAACCAAACCGGTGTCAACAGCAACAGGCTCGCCCTTTGTGGGTGTTAAACTTAATTTTAAAATGTTCCTAACTGATAAATCCAAACAAAAAGACCATTCTTATCAAGTCTGTTTGCACACATTCCAAGTACAGCTGCACTGACTTAGCTGCAGGACTTAAAATTCACCCATTAGGTTAAATTATGCAGATTTTCCATGTGAACACAGCATGCCGTGGATCCCAGATGTGTAAAATCTTAGGACCCAGTTCTACAAACTGCTCACCACCTGATGCAGACAAAAAGCATCAAGGACTGTCGTATTTATTTGAAAAATAAAAAAGCAAACCCAACATTCAACTTCTCCTGGCCAGCCCAGACAGGAACTGCCATCCCCATGCAAATATGTCCCTTTTGTGGAATGCAGGGCAGGGCACTGGAAGGGGAGGAACAACCTGGAGCCGCTCCATCCATCGGTCTCTGCTTCTCTAGGAAACAGCACTTTAAACCCAACTGAAACAGGACCATTTCTGCCAGGGCAGGACATGAACATGTGACAGCTCCCAGAGCTCCCCGTGGGGGGAAGAGAGGAGAGTTCTCTGTGCAGAGCTGCCGGACAGGAAGGAACCGCTTGGCCCAGGCCGCGTGTTGTGACTGGACGGCCCCAGACTGGGGCAGGTTTCTGTGGTTTCCTGCAGACAGTTGTGACTGACACAACCCAAGGAACCTCCTCCTTCCCCTTCCTGTCTCATGACCTTTGGTGCCACTTGTTCAGGTTCTTACTGCGGGTAAGAGTTTCTGCAGCACACCCTCAGTCAGAGAGGCAAAAAAACATCCCGAGCTCTGGAGACTCAGCTCTTGGAAAATGCTGGGGAAGTTTCCCTGATCTGCCACGAGTAGAACCAACTGTTCTGACTCTTGCAGGATAAAAGAACAGTTTTGCCAGTATTATTTCCAGCTTTACCAGACACTTCCCCAGTGTGTCTGCATGAACATGCTTTGCACAGGAGGTAGTTTTATTTATTTATTTACCTAAACTTCACCAAGCCCAACTTCTGGATTTATAGTAACACTTTTAGACTCAAGTTCTGGGAAGCGCTGCTAGTCAGGTCAGATCAGTATTCCAATGTGAAGCATCTTTAAAGCACATGGTAAATCTTAATCATTTTAAGTCCCTAAGAGAATTATCCTAAGCAACTTCTAAAATTATGTCCTGAGAATTGGGATTTCAAAGTAAGCATTTCTAATCTTCCATGCATCATTAGAAACCCTCCAGCCCTCAAAACTAACCCTGCCATGCTCCCCTTGGCTACTATTCATTTTGGTTTAATTCCCCACTTCTGGAATCGAGGCCCACCTGGAGCACCACCTTTGCCTGGGCAGTGATATTTTCATTTCCACGTCATTAGAACCTGCAGTATTCAGGCAAAATGCTGGTTACAATCCCAGCTTCCTCAGCAATCCACTGTGACTGCAACAGGCAAGGCAGCAACAACTGGAGCTTCCAAACCATGAGGTGTTAGTGCAGACAAAGCTCAGCCTTCCTCCCATCCCTGCTCTGGTCACACTCAGGCCCTGGAGCTGGAACAATGGGAGTGAGGCTGTGCGTGGATTTTCATGGCATTCCGAGCTCCTCAGCAGGACACTATATTGAGCATAAACTGGCTGTTTTAATAAAAATTGCCTGGCAACAGGGGTTTGTGTAATACAAACATTTCTACATAAAAACCCAAGGTAGCTTTCTCATGTGATTAGAGCCGGGCCCACAGTAATGCAGACCAGATGTGCCTCCTGCATTCCAGCATATTTGTTAATCTGGAGGTTCTGTGCTGTGTGGGAGGAAAAAACAGTTTATAGAATGATTCATATTAACCAGGTATGGCCGGTTTAAAATGCTCTTTATTACTCAGACAAAGAAATTAATCAAGTTCTCTTCTTTAGAAAAATAGATCTTTTATCATCTATCTCTCTTTTTTTCATCTATCAGCTTGAAAACATTCCACGTTCACAGTTTAACCTCCCTTGTATTTTCTACTCGTTCCTGGTTTCAGACACTGCTCTCTGAATTGAGTTGTAGTTGTTTTAATGCCTTGAGCCCCATCCTGCCCCTGCCCTGCCCACTCAGAGGCAGCTCCTCGTGCTCCTTGTTTTCACCAGGAGCAGGAGAATCGGAACCACTGTGGCATTCAGGTCATGCACAAAGTGTCTCTGTCAGACAGATGTTACTCCTGTCACATCTGGCAGCTGGAATCCTG
>NW_020897842.1:855835-870510 GCF_003984885.1 Neopelma chrysocephalum | reverse complement strand
CTGCAGTGAGGGTGTCTGAGCTGGAATTCTGCCCCTGCAGTGAGGGTGTCCGAGCTGGAATTCTCCTCCTGCAGTGAGGGTGTCCGAGCTCGGGGTGAGGAGCTCCGTGGGAGGAGCTCTGACTGTACACAACATGCAAGTCAGCACGAGAGAACTCCTTATATAGTTATTCCGAGTTTTACTTTCCTACGGTAGAATTCTAAGAAGTACCAGATCTGCTGAATCACTGATGTGTTTCCCCCTTAGTGTCACCTGCTGCTGTGACAGGATTGCCCAGAACTTCTGCTGACAATGCACCTTCTGGAAGGATTTCGTGTCCTGCTCTGAACAGCAGACCCCAAATCCTCACCTTCCAGTTTTCCTCCAAGGTCTCTACAGCAGCAGAACAACTTTTATAAGCTACTAACTGTGTTCAGGAAATAAAAGAGAGGAGTACCCAGCCAGCCTGCTCTCAACAGCTCATTGTTTGGGAGCTGCCTGCCCACTCCTTCTGAGACGGGTTTAATTCCTGAATTCCCTGACAAAGTCGGACCTGTGCTTAATTCCTGCGTTTCCTGACAAAGTTTGAGCTGTGCTTAATTCCTGAATTCCCTGACAAAGCTGGAGCTCACGTTTAATTCCTGAATTCCATGACAATGCCGGACCTGTGTTTAATTCCTGAATTCCCTGACCAAGTCGGAGCCGTGTTTAATTCCCGTGTTCCCTCCCCAAAGCCGGGCTCATGTTTAGTTCCCGTGTTCCCTCCCCAAAGCCGAGCTCATGTTTAATTCCCGTGTTCCCTGTTCCCTCCCCAAATCCGGGCTCATGCCTGATCCCGATCCCGGCGCTCTGAGCCTGCGCTGCCCAACCTCCTCCCCATCCTCCTCCCGGCGCACGGAGCCCACGGCCGGGGTAGGAGGGGCTCGGAGCACAAGCCATTTTACAGTCTCTCGGCATTCCAGCCCGCTGCCTAATTCCCATCTTTGGAAGAAGAAAGCAGGGGGAGAGGCCGGGCTGAACTTTTGACCCGCGGCGCAGACACCCAGCCCGGGCAGGGCCGGGCCATAAAGGTGTCTGTGCGGGGCCGGCACCCACGACAATCGTCTGCAGCTCGTTTCCTCACCATCCTCCTCGCAGGAATGGTGATGACTCGTTTTATGATTGCCAGATGGTGGACTCTGCTGAGAGTGCCCCGTGACTGCCTGACCCCACATAAAACCCGAGGGGCCGGGCCTGTCCCTCCCCTCCCGGCGCGGGGGAGCCCCCGAGCCCCGCGGGACCGGGGCTGTGCTGGGGGAGCAGCTCTGGGGTCACCCCTGGGGACCGGGACTGTGCTGAGGGAGCATCTCTGGGGGAGCCCCTCGGGACCCAGCTGGGGGAGCATCCCTGCAGTCACCCCTCGGGACCGGGACTGTGCTGGGGGAGCATCTCTGGTGTCACCCCGCGCCTTCCTCCGGCATCTCCCGGGCCAGGACACCCATCCAGCTGAGCCCGTGGATGTGCACACACTGGTCACTCTCCCGTACCACAGCTGATGAGGCGTTTTTTTCCTTCTAACTCACTTCTGACTTCCAGTTCTCACTCAGAGCTGAGTCACTTGGCCTTACTCTGTTGTTTCTGCCGTTACTCCCTCTGCCATTTTAACTGCTAAAACCCCAAAGTTCACAACCTCGCTGTCCTAGGATTCCCCTCAGATGCGGCATCCTCCCCCACACGAGTGATAAATAAGATTTACAGGGATGCTGACTGCATCATCCTCTAATCTCCCCCCGACATACCAACACGCCATAAAGTTTAGTGTGCCCCCCTTTCTGTGGTTGTTTACAACACAATCCTGCCTCAGCTTCTGTCTTGAATAGCTATCACGAAGGTCACTCGGACCTAATTGCTCTCGGTGCCTCCTAATGACCACAAATAGCACCTTTTTAATGAGCAGAGAAGGGGGAGAAAGAAAGAAAGCGAAAAAGAAAAGAATTCAGCCTTTCAAACCCAGAGAAAGCCTCAACTCCGTGCTTCTCAATTATGCACATCTTTAACTTCTGGTGAACTTTACAGACAGGAACTCAGAAGGTATCTTAATTTTTATCACCCAGATTTAATTAGGGAATTGATTCTCCTCTCACATACTTCAGCTGGATTTTATTGCTCCTCTGCTGCCTTAGGTGCTCTCTTCAGTCGGGGTGTCCAGTGCAAGATCGTCACACAGAGCACAGACCCACCAGTGCTGGGAGGAAACCACAGCCACACGTGGAAAATGGGGACTTTGGGTTGCTTTAGGGAGAATTTCCTATTTACACGTGGATTGTTCAGGTTCAGGCATCACTGAAGTATGGATTCATCCTGGTCTGATACAGTTTTCTACAGAAGACTTTGCAATGCTCGTTATTTCCCTTTTCTTTGTGATCCTTCCTGTTCTTACTCTTTCTAAATAACAAACCCAAAGGTTTGCAGGGATCCTCAGGTAACCCGGAGTGCAACAAAACTAACCCAGTATGTTGGATTAGACAACTTCAAACACACTTCTCCAGGTTATAACTCTGCATATATATATATATACACACACACGTGCAATATGTATAAATGTATATAACTGTAAATAACTCATTAATGAGCCCCCAAAAGAAATGAATATAATGGTAAAGGTAGTCCAGTTTTGTGCAACGACCAGAACCAAGGAATATGAACACAATTTCCCAACTGTCCCACTTGGGGATGATTCAGTTTGCTCCTGTCTTCCCTTAGAGGTACACGTTGTTCTGGAAGGAAGAATTTCTTTGGGAAATTCAGCTTCATCTTTGTTGGCTCTTCCCCTTTCCCTGCTTCCAGGAGAAGAGAAGGGTTTCTAATCCTGTTCCCATGATGGAGTTCTCCTTACTCACTCCTGGGACAAAGCACACATTATTTTGGCCAGACTGAGTTCTCTTGCTATTCGTTGTGAAATCCACCTTGGGCTGAAAAGCAAATTCTCAGCACACCTTTCTCCTGCCATTTTTGCTTCAGGATTTTGTATTTTGTTTGTCTCTTCGTGTAACATCTGGTCAGCAGAAGGGCTGATCCACCCTCTTATTTACTGCATGCATGTAACTCACATCCCAACACTAAACACAGACCACATGAATCCTTCCAGCACTGCCAGAGACTCTGATACTCTTAAAATACCTATAAAAACGCAGGAAGTTATTTACTGAATTTAACATGCACTTTGCCCATAAATGAGTTAACATGGAGGGAAAAAAAGGGGGGTTTTATTAATTAACACAGGGCTGGGGAACATTTTGAGAAAGGGGAGCGTGGAATGTGGATACCTTTTATAGTGGCGCCTGAACACAACTGGACTCACAGTCTTTAAAAAAAAATAAGAATTTACCAATACAGCCCTTATTTTTCCTTAGCAAAGTGACAAATGAGCCACGAGCCAATCCAACCTCGTACAGCTGAGCCAGAGGGAAGGGACAGGAATTCCAGGCTCACTGTACAGCAAGACATGTAAAGTTTGAGTTTATTTACAGTCAATTCTCGCTGTAATTAGGAGGTTTAGGTAAACAGTTAAGTAGCTCCTTCAGCACCTTCTCCATGAAGTAACACACCATCACTGAAGTAAATCCTGGTTTGCAAAGTGTGTTTCTGCAGGAAGCTCCCCTGACATGCTGTGCCATCCAGGTACTCCTCCCACAAAAAAGTGCAGCGTGTTTTAGGGGGAAACCCAAAGCTCAACGTGATTTCCATTTTCCAGAGCAGCTCTGAGGATGGGAGGGAGCCCTGAGCTGTGTCAGCCTGGTGCTGTTTAAACCACCCCCTGCTATTTACACTCTAAGAAACTCTGCTTTGAACTCAGCTCAGGGCATTTTGATAATCATCCAAACTTTTATCTTTCTTCTCCAACACTGAGGTTGGTTTCTGGATTTTCTACTTCTTCAAAGAGGCCCCGTGTTACCAAACAGGATCCTGCTTAGTTTTTTTCTGTGTACAAAGGGCAGCAATAAGTGTTTCCAAGATCTCACCAGGCCAAAGGCAGCACAGGGATTTTCTCCATACAGGCAGCTCCCAGGTCTCCCCCTGGTTAATCCCAGGCTGCAGGGGATCCATGGAAGCTGCCAGGGCACCATCCTCACTGACCACACAGCTTCCTCTGAGCACTCACAGCCCAGTCATGACACCCAGCTTTTATCCTCAGGTCTGGAGATCCAACAGGGAGGTCAGAATTCCACACTGGAGGCAAAGATTCCTGGTCCTGGGCTGTGCCAGCAGGAAAAGCTCATCCAGTCACCAGGACACAGCAGAGCCAGACCAGAGGGTTCTGTTTGCAGGTTCACCAGGTAACTTCTTGTGTGGCCACAGCCAAGCCACGGGGTCATTCTCTATCTCAGCTCACTCCTCCAAGGGGCAGAGAAAAAGAAACTCTTTGTCACGGGGTCACACAATGGCTCTTTAACACATGGAAGTGTCCAATGGTCTCTGGCAAACTAACAGGGAAGGCAAAGGCTCTTGGTGGAGCTGCTGGAGCTGCAGCCCCCCAGCCCGGGATGTCACACACAGGTTTGTTTAAATGCAGCAGCAAAGCCCTGTGCAAGGGCTGTGACCCTGCTCAGCCTCCTGGCCCTGCCCTGGCTCCCCGTGCCCTCAATCCCAGCGCGGCAGCTCCGGGTGCAGGTGCCAGAGCGCAGCACGGCCCGGCTGCCCTGCTGGGAACAGCCTCCAACAAATCCTTCCAGACAGGCTGGAGAGCAGAGGAGACGCTGCGGGATCAAAACAGCCACCTGAGGTGACCCCTCTCCAGCCTCGCTGTTACATAAGGCCGGAGCAGGAGCGGGAAGCGCCGGGAATGCGGCAGGAGAGGAGGGAAGGGAACCCAGCGGGGCCCTTCGAGCCCATCCCAGGCACGAACTTCTCCAGCACTGTGCAGGGCTGTGTCCCTGCCCTTCACAGCAACACAGTCACCCACGGGGCACCCAAACCCCAGGAGCAGGCGGCACCACAAGGGTAGGAAGGGACACATTCCATGGAGAAGTGAAGCACAGACTCTTCCGTGTGGGAGACCTGAGGAGCTACACCTTGACAAATACAGCCCAGTGAGTGTTCAGACACATCCCAGGATCCCTCAGTGAGGCATCAGGAGCCCCCAGGCAGAACAGAAGTGCCTGCAGAGTGTTTATTCCTGCTCCTTTGCCCAAGCATGGTGAGTAAGAAATGGGGGGCTGAGGCACATGCTCCAGTTCTGTGGCTGAGGAAGCACTGCCTCTGACTCTGGGAGCAGAGCTATCTGTCTGGAAAACTGTGTGCCAGGATCAAAATAAACTCCGGGGAAGAAAAGAAGTAACACCTTTTGAACTCATCTATGCAAGTAAGTGAACAGGCTGGACCAAGATTTACCAAGAGTTTTGGTTTATTCATGTTGTTTTCTGAGTCTCTCCACAGTCTTAATGGGGAGTGGCAAAGGGCATCCTGAAGATCTTAAACACTCTTTATCCTCTAGAGACCCAAAATAGCATCTTGTGATGTACTTGTGAAATTCTAAAGAAGTCACACAAAAGCCCAGAAGCCACAGGCAGGGGAAAATGGAGCACAGCAACACATCTTATGATCACATGGACCACAGGAACATGCAGGAGAGGGGGAGAGAGACATTCCTCCTCTGAATGAGTCGTGAATGGGAGCCTGGGAACTGCATGTTTGGGAGAACTTTAAAAGGGACTTCTAAAGAAGGGGCAGGGGCTTTCCCAGCACTGACCCCCAACCAGTAAATCACTGAGTTCACTGGCTTTTTACTGCCACCCGTATGGCCCTGCCTGAGAGCCTCCAGTTTGCATCAGGATCTGACTTCAATTGCAAGCTGCTCCCAGAAGATACTCGGGCTCAGATCAAAGAGTGCTGAACACTTTTAAAGGCTTTAGCCAGGGACCTGTGCTGTGGGTAATTTAATTAACAGTTCAGCATCCAATACAAGACTGCAGCCAACTCTGATACTGCCAGTCTTGATCCCCTTGGAGAATGACCCAGGATTATTCCAGGAGAGAGAATTCATCTCCTCTGGCTTACTGGCTGCTCACAGACAAGGTCATTAAGTGTGACACCACTGTGCTTCCTCTCCTCCCTCTTCTTCTTACTTTAGAAGTGTTTCCTTTATTATATGAATGAAATGTTCTCTCCCCAGTGATGTTCCTCAGAGGACCAGAAGCCAGGCTGTCCCACTGCCCATCCAGGCTCTGTGATGTTAAATTAACACTTGATGTTACTCAGAGGGCCCTGAAACATGGTTTAGAGATGTTCTGAAAGTCACTGCTGAACCAGGAACGGGCCATGAAGTATTTTTCAATCTTTTCAAGAAGAGTTCCCTGGAACCTGCTGACTCCCCTTCTTAAAGAGGAAAGAGCAAAATAAACCAATGTAAGAAGGAGAGGAGAGATTCCTTCTTGTTAAATCCTATTTCTGTGAAAGCAGAACTGGCTCTTTGAATCTGCATTCAGGTAGTTCTGCTTTTGCTCAGTTCAGATGGAAAATTCATAGAAAATGGAGAGACAAGCAATTCTGGGCCTCCAATGAAGAGCCACCTACCAAGCTCCTTCAACCCTCCTCAGATGAACTCCATGGATATTGGTTCATTTAAAGCAAGATATGAAGGACAGTGGGTTGCTGAATGTGCTTTCTCTCAGGAGAGCAGCAGCAGGCTGTTATGGCTGGGAACAGGGAGCAGTAGGAAGTTACCCTGTGCTCTCCATGAAAACACGAACTCAGTACTCCCAGTTTCTCCACAGCCACCCAGAGTTTCCAGAGGCTCACTGGAGTTTACAATCTCCAGCCTTGTACGGCAAGTGAGAGATGAAACAGAACAGATTTTTCTTCAAAGGAACTACTAATGTGAAATTACTTTCATCGTATCAAATTTTGGCATCAAGTGCAAAGAGACATCTAAAACTCCAACTGCATCGACAGGCACAAATAGGAACTGGAAGCTTCATTTCACTCTCATCTTATCCAAACAGATGCTGCTTTATCCCATCACAGCCATTGCAAAGAACAAAGCGATCCTGTGAAACAGGAGGAAGAACTGGGACCCTGCTCTGTGCTCAGCTGTCCATCAGCACATCCATTTCCATCGGCAGGAATCAGAGGTGTCAGAAAGGACAAATCCGGGCTCTCACTGCTCACCCCCTGCCTGGTGCCCCGGGAAGTGATTCTGAAGTTTTGCAAGTGTCACCTGTGCCCTTCAGGATGGGCAACTTCAGAATGTGCACGTGTGGCACTTTGTGAACGTGGGGCCGACACCAGGCGTGTCCAGCTGCACACACAGACTCACAGGGGCCTCTGAAGATCACAGGCACTGAGCAAACCATGCTCCAGCTCTGCCAGTGTCCATCCTGACCCAGAGCAGCCACACTCTGCCCTGTTTCCCGTATCAATCCCACACAAAGCACAAGTGACACCTCCCTGGCACAGCTGACTGCAACCATGCCCCTCAGAGACAGCCCTTAACCCTGGACACCCATGTGAATATGGATTTCAGAGTCACTATTGTTTTCTCCTCCCTGCAAAGGGAAGGGATTCCCCATCCCCCACAGCCCTCTCTCCCTCATTTCCATCTGGCTGACGCTGCACCGACGCTGAAGCTCCAGCTGGATCCCACAGCATTGTCTTGAACATCGTGTTCCAGCCGAGCTGAACTGGGGGAGCCTCCCGGCTCCAGCACAAATCACAAGGCTCCATGGACACACAAGAGCAGCCTCTCACTGACAGCCGTGCCCCAGGGACCTGGAGGACAGGCTGGAGCAGGGACAGGCTGGGAGCAGGGACAGGCTGGGAGCAGGGACAGGCTGGGAGAAGGGACAGGCTGGGAGCAGGGACAGGCTGGAGCAGGGCTGGCTCATGGAGCAGGGACAGGCTGGAGCAGGGCTGGCTCATGGAGCAGGGCTGGCTCATGGAGCAGGGACAGGCTGGAGCAGGGCTGGCTCATGGAAGGAGGCCAGTTGTTGTGCTTCAGGAGTTTTGTTTGGGTTTTCAGACACTGCCTCCTTTCACAGCAAGCAGACAAACGGGGAGACTCTCTCTCTCTCTCTTTCCCTAATGAGAGGGGGTTTACTCCAGTACTCCTGAAGCCTTCCCAGGCTCCCACAGTGCCACTCCAACAAGTACTTTTAAGGCAGGACTCGGTGGGACAGGGGAGCCCCAGCACTGGGGTCACAGCTCCACATCTCTGCATTTTCCCTCTCCCCCAGTGAAAGGCGTGAGAGCCTCTGGCCACAGCAGAAGCCAAAACCTGGCTCCCAGTTCAGTTCCCAGAAAACACATGTAAAGGCAGTCCCTGGCATTTCTGAGGGCAGGGAGTTTCCCCTCCCTCCTCCAGGCAGAAAGCACAGCACCTTGCAGGAAGAGTTAAGAGGACTGGGCTGTTTAATACTTTACCCTCATCAAACATGGTAAGAGGCCTCCCATGCTGGAAACTCCTATGACCCAGTTAAAGACAGTGACCCAATTCTGTTATGTCAGGAATGAAGCCCTTCTAATTTTCTCAAACAAGAACCATTTCAGCTGAACAATTTCGTACCAGTACAACCAGCCCTCGCTCACAACAGATATTTGCAAAATTCCTTTTTTCTTGCCACAGACTCACCCTTTCACAGCCCCTCGTTCGTGTCAGTGCATCTTCCAAGTGCTTCACAAATTAGGAAAACACATTTAATGTAGAGTAATTGCCCACATTCAGATTCCCCTCTTGCTTTCAAAGGGAAGAATTCTAACCTCAAACCAAGAGACCTTTCCAGTAAACATCTGCACTGGTCTGAGTGGTGCTTTCCAGGCAATATTGCTCCTATTTCTCATTTACACGAAACCCTCTTTGTCCCCTGAGTCGAAGGGAAGGCACAGGTGCCATGAAAGGTGAGTGTACTGGGAAGTGTCTCTGGTACAGCACAAAAAGGTCCCTCTGATGAAAGCCTGTGCCCTTTGCACAGGGCAATCAGGTGCCAAGTGACACCTCTGGCTGGGCACAAGGTGAACTGAGCCACAACCCCAGAGGAGGTGCCAGTCAGTGCCCGTGTGTGTCAACCCAGGAAACAAAGGATTTGCTTTACCTGGAACTTTTTTACTACTGTGGAAAGTTCTGATTTACACCAATCCCCCCCCCAGCCTACTGAGAACTCCATTTCTAAATGAATTAAATAATTTTCAAACCTATTCTTTTCAAACTACAAACAAGTTGGAGGGGGAGGACGTCACACCTTCACTTCTTAACTCATTATATCTCGATGTGGAGTGAATACAAGGAGACTTTAGAGATGAGGGTTAAGGCCCTGGCCAAAAAGCCCCAACTAAGAGTTGTCAGAAGAGGAGGAGGCACAGTTCTTTGTTCAGCTCAGAGCTTTGACAGGTTTCTATCTGACCTAAACCTGCCTTGCCAGCACAGTAGACTCAATCTAAGATTGCTGGCTCTGAGCAGGGACAGATGTTATCTCACAGCTGTCATTGTGCCATTGACTCACATCACCTGAGAAGACCTCTGGGCTGCAGGGCTGGGACATCCAGTACAAACACCTGGGCCTCACATCCCTCTGCCTTTCAACAGCTTCACCCCAGATGGGAACTCCTCTGGCAACTCCATCAAAAAGGCTATTTCCCCCCCCCCTAGTTTTTCTTTTTAATAGACAGGACAACAGAAAGAGAATGAAATACAGGCAGAGCTCAACATCCAAAGAATCTGAAAAATTAATTCACACATTCTTCCTGTGGCACTGGGAACACCCATATGTGACAAAATAAGCAGGTTTGACTGTATGGGCACCAGCACCACCTCACATGGCCGGATTTCCTCCTTTCTGCCACGGAACATTCTCCTGCACATCACAGATCTGGGCTCCTTCACACGGGTCCTGCCCCTTTCCCACTCTGCCCAAAGATCAAATGAGGTGAGGAGCACATCCTTCTTCCCCTCCCAGCTCTGAGCACCCTTCCAGGCAGCACAGCTGCACTGGGGAATTGGTTAAAAAGAGGAAATTTTCCTTGACACCAGAGGAGTGACACCCTGGAGACGGCGCTTGTGCAACCTCCCCGTCAGAGAATCAAAAATAAAACTACAGCACAAGGTTTCACCATCATTGCTCCCCTCCCTCAGCAGAAAGAGTTGCACTGCAGGATCCCACAAAAAGGTCTACAGAAAAAGAATGCAGACTGAGTTTGCCAGGAGCCTTCCTAGGCCCCATCCCCAAAATGCCACCAGGAGGGTTCCGTATTCACAATAAACACATTTTTCTTTTAACACGGTGCTAATTAGAGAAGGAGAAATTGTTTGGCACTTTCTCTTCTGAGTACGTCAACAGCCTCTGAGGACAACACTCCTTGTCTCTGCCACTGCCTAAATTCAGAGCAACCACAAGCCTGTAATGAGTTACGTGTGAAAGCCAAGGTGAGGTAACGTCTTGGCACCTTTCATACATATTCATAGAGAAACAACAGTTCTCAGCAGTAACACACTCCTGTGTACATGGAAAATGCTCCACAGAATCCCTCCTAAGACCCGTGCTGGGCAGGGAGGTGAATACTCCAAGTGCTGCTTCCCGGAGAACTGGGACAAGGTGCAGTGGAGTCACTGCCCGAGGTCACCCAGCTCAGTGGTGTCAGGAGCTGGGACTATAAAAACCATCTCTTGCCTCAGTGTTCTGCCCTACCCAGCCAGCATTACCTCCCTGCACCTCTGGGAATAACAATAACACCACCCATGAACAAGTCAGACCGAGCAAACACCAAGTAATTCCAGAGGAGGGATGAATGAACTCCTGTGTAGTTAATTCCAGGAGCTGATCCAGTTCAGGCCTGCCCACGAACAGAGGGAAATTCTTTCACACACGCAGGAAGAAGAAAGAAAGAAAGAAAGAAAGATGAGGAAAAGAGACAGAAGTGAAGCACAGGGTACAGAGTAAGGCTCCATAATCCCTGAGCAGGAGCTGGAACAGCCTGGCTGCCCCAAGGACAGAGCTGCCTCAACAGGGACCAGAATTTTAAAGTGCATAAATGCCTTGCTAACCTGACTTACCCTGCGCAGCCTCCAAGGTGTGCTTGTGGCTTTAAATATTTTCTCGTTGCTGCTTTGAAGGCAAGAACAGACACGATCTCCACAGCACCCACTGCGTGGCTGGGGGGAGGAGGAGGAGGTGAATACTGTAGCTAGCTGAGAACTGTCAGATTGTGTTTGCCATCAAGGAATGCCATTTCCCAACGCCTGAGTTTAACTCTGGAATGAGACGCACGCTGCTGCTGACCCCTCTGCCGACACCCCAGAGACTCCCTTATCTCATCAGCCCCTGAGCAGCCCGTCCTCACTCCCCCGCGTGCCTGTTCCCAAACTGTCAATCTCCCCGCAGTGACTCACAAGGTTCTGAACCCACCATTCGCCTCTGAGTCTCACTATTTTTTCATACGAGTCCTTCTGGTTTAGATTGAGAGGCGTCTTATTCTTCTGAAATGTTAAAAGCGAAATTAAAAAGGATCCCTGAAAGCGCTGTGCCCTCAGCACAACAGCCTCCCCGAGAGCCGGGCACGCTTCAAAGGCAAACACAGGGATCTCATCCTGCTCTCCCGTCAGAGCGCTGTAAATTAGCAATAATTCCACTGAAGTCAGTCAAGCCACAATCATTAGAACAACCTCTGTGAGCAAACGTGAAGCAGGGCCTGCCTGTGGGCACATTTCAGGAGTGACACCGGGCTAGAAAACATATTGCAAGGGTGTGTTAAAGTTTAGGTCGGTGTCACAGACTCTCCATGTGCTCCCCTCACAGCCCACTGAGAAGAAGAATCCTCCTTCCCCACATGATAATGCCCATTATCACACAGTGCAAGCACCACCTGTGCATCACTAACACAGCCCTGGGAGATGGGGGGGCTGGAGAGAGATGCCAACCAAAATTCCAAGGCAGGCTTTGTTTGTCATCCCCACGTGCCACAGATGCATCGCCCACCACGGAAGGCTTCGGTTCCTTACCTTCTGTCACCCCACAATTGGGATTATCCCACGTTAAACCAAAGGCTCCCTTAAGGAGGCGTTTTAAAAACTGGTGGAGTTCAGCCACTGGTAATGGAACTGTTTCAATGCCTGCACAGAGCAGGAGGGAGGGAGGGGGATCCAGGCAGCTCTCCCCCAAAACATTCACAGGGACATTTTGATATTCCTCAAGCGACTGAATAACTTGACCAGAATGGAAAGGGTTCCAGCAAACATGCTTATCTTCCAGAGAGCACAGAACCCAACCCAAACATGCACATCCATCCATTATTGGATTTGCTGTTTTAATCAGCAAGTACCAGTGACTCAATTAGCCTCTTAGCAGTGCCTAAATGGCACTAATTCAGCCCGCTGGCTGCTGCAGACACACAGCCTGGGCTGTCCCCTCGGATTCCCGGGAACAGCACGGCCATTCTTCTCCTGACAGCACCAGGGGCCCAGACAGTCTCCTGCTCCCTCTCCCTGCCTCTGTTCTGCCAACCACACAGAAAGAAAAGACCCCAGGGCTGACTGTGTGTGAGCGTTGAGTAGGAGGGAAAAGGAAGAGGGAGACACTATTTCTATTCATTTTACAGCTTCATCCATCAAAAGCCTTTCTAAAAAAAAGAAAAAAAAATTGAAAAATGCATTCCCAGAAGCTCCTGGTTTAGAGCAACAGCCCAGTCAAGTGTTAAAGGTACTGACCTGAGCTTTACCCACCACAGCTCCAGCACAAGAGGTTCACTAATTACACAAGTACTTCTGGAAGTATTATTTGGTTCTGTCCAACGCTTTCACCACTGTTGGTCTGTTCCTTACATTCTGGGGGTTTAGGACAAAGGATAAAGCATCAACATTGCCCAAAGTGTGAAGGTTTCATTTGTCCATCTCCAGCAGTAACACCCCAGCAGCAGTGGGCAAACCCCCCAAGCCCAGCGTGCTCTGTGCACTCCCCAGCACGTTTGTGCCGTTCCTTTTTGTGGCTCTCCCTTATATAACAACTGATTTTCAGGCAGATTGATTCCCTGGTGAGTTGTTGCACATTGTGCAACCATAAAAGCACCAGTGACAGTCAGAGAAGGTGACAGGAGCAGGAGGCTGGTGTGAGGGCAGGAGCCAAAAGGACTTTTGGCAGCAAGTGAGGAGATGTCAAATTAAAGTGACCAAGCAACTACAGCTTCAAAAGTATTGACTCAGTATGAACAAAATGTGCTGTCAAAACACAACATGTCAGAACTGAGCCCATCAGATCTAGTTTATATGATGACTATACATAGAATTACAGGTCAGGAGAAACACGGGAGATCTCAGAGGAAAAAACCTTTGCTAATTAAGTTACAATGTGGAAAGCAGAGTATTCTCACCCAGAAAAAAAGAGCAAAGGACACATGAGCTCTTCTCACTCATTTCCATGATCTTTCTCATAACTTAAAACTGAAGGCTCCTTAAAAAATGGTCAAAAGTAGGTTCACTCTTGGTTTGAGAGCCACATTTGCAAAAGAGGTAATATTGCTTTAAATCCCTCCCAGCAGCTTCCCAGCTGACAACCACTTGGCATCCAAAGGCTAGGTAGGGACTTGGCAAACACACAGCATTTCTACAACAATATTTGCAACATAAAATGAAACAAACAAATAAAAGAGAATATCCCTTTCAAGTACTAGACAGTAAACAGGCCCTGCACTCCCACTCCCCTTTCCTTATTAATATTCAACAGTTTAAAATAAAGATGTACCAAAAAACCACCAGGGAATCCAGGGAATTCATTAAGCCTTCAGTATTTCAGTTCACCAGTCTCTGATTTCCAGTCAGCTGAAGATGGAAAGTCATTACTTCAGCTACAGCCCAGGTCAGAGGGAAGACTAATCTCAGAGTGACAAAGCTGCCAGATTTCAGGTTCGGGATGAATGCAGCCTGGTTTGGGAATTATAAGGGAGAATAAGGAGAATGCAGTATCTTAATTAAGGAAAACCAACCAACCTGTGCCAACAAACAAGGACACACAGGCAGGCAGCACAGATCAGTGTTTCTGAGGAGAAGCCACAGAGTGAAACCTGGGCAGGGCAGGGACCTATTCTTGCATGTTTAGGTGGGTTTGATACCTGGTTTTTAGAGATGCTCATGTATAAATTCCACGTCCTTCCCCATTCCCAGCTATTGCTTCCATACAAACAGATACTGCCCAGACTGTTCCAGAGGCACCTCACACCTCAGAATCCCCCCCTGCACAACAGCCAACGTCACCTTTCCTGCACTAAGGGAAGAGGAAACTGCTGCCAGCGAGGGGAACTCCATGGGAAGTGTGCAGAGACAACATCCTGCCTGGTGCTTCCCAGCTTCTGAAAACAGGCATGGATTTGCACAGAGCTCTGTCTGTGCTGCTGAATCCACTGTCCATCCCTGCTCCCCTCACTGCCCATATCCCTGTTCCTCATTCCCCATATCCCTGCTCCTCACTGCCCATATCCCAGCTCCTCACTGCCCACATCCCAGCTCCTCACTGCCCATTTCCCTGCTCCTCTCACTGCCCATATCCCTGCTCCTCTCACTGCCTGCCTGATAAATCCCTTCCTAACTCAGCTCCCAGCTGCTCCCAGCCCTCCCCCTCCAGCAGGAACTGCTGCTTCTCCCGCAACTTTGGCTTTATAAAAACACCAGAACCTGACAAGCAGATCTTTTTAGGGTTTTTTGGTTTGTTCTTTTCTGTCTGTAGGTAAATCTCCATGAGCCA